>NC_060267.1:180291474-180544471 GCF_021613505.1 Equus quagga | reverse complement strand
TTAACCTTTCATCTTGTGCCCCCATGACCCTTAACCTTTCATTTTGTTTTATTTGGAAAATTTATCAATGCAGTTTTCTGAGTTTTTTCCCTATGCCATGAACCTTCTGCATAAGAAAAAGTTTCTTTAAAGCTGGGAGAGAAAGGTGTGGGGTGGAGAAGGGATATACTGGTGAGCCACATTAGTCCCTCGTCCATCTCTTGGCTATAAATTCAGATAAAACGTGGTGATATTTTGGGGTATACTTCTCACCAGACATAGATGGTGTTTATTCTTTTATTTATTTAAAATATTTGTTTTGTTTTATTTTTGACCACTTAGGATTCCTTTGACATTTGCATAAATTTGATCTTTTTTTTTTTAAGATTGGCCTTTAGCTAACATCTGTTGCCAATCTTTTTTTTCTTCTTCTCCCCGAAGCCCCCCAGTACATAGTTATATATTCTAGTTGTGGGTCCTTCTAGTTCTGCTATGTGGGACACTGCCTCAGCATGGCTGGATGAGCGCTGCCAGGTCTGTGCCCAGGATCTGAACCAGCGAAACCCTGGGCTGCTGAAGCAGAGCGCACGAGCTTAACCACTCGGCCAGGGGTCTTTCCCCTGGTCATCTCTTTAATTTCTTTTTCAATGTTGGTTTTAACTCTCACTTGTGCACTAGAGACAGCATTCCTAGCCCTTAAAGTAGAACTGATCACCCACCTTTCTTCCTCATCGGTCAGCTATGAGGACTCCAGTTTTGGTTCACTTTACCTCTATTGCTCATACTGCACTTTGTCCAAAAGTATCTTCTCAGCACAAGAATTCCTAAGAGGATGTTGGAGAAGTTCCCACAAAGTGCTTAGATTATACCCTGATAAACACTGATTTAGGCACCACCCTGCTGATTTGAATAAAAGCCTCAAGTGGACTTGGAGGGACACAGAGGCGCAGGGTGGCTTTGAACTGGCTCAGTCCTCAGCGGGTCTCGGTGATCCACGCTCTGGCTGGCGGCACAGGGGCTGTGCATACACATGGAAGGTCAACCATCGAGCCTTTCACTTTTGTTTACCATTTTTTGGTAGGAGCAGAGGTACTACATCAAGGATAGAATTTAAACACAATACTCAGAATGGCAGTGAGAAGCAGACAGAGGTGAGGGAAGCAGCAAGACCGAGGGGACAGGACAGGTGAGGGCACCCACCTTCCACTGGCTCTGCCACTCAGGGGCCGCGTGTCCTAGGGAAAGCCTTGCACGTGCTCGGGGCCTCATTTTCCCCATCTTTTAAGTGATCGGAAGTGTGCTTCTGAGAGGTGCCTCAGGGGTGCTGGGGCTCCCCACCCTTGTTTCAACCTGAGCAGCTCAGTTTTATTCTTTTATGTATTTGACTTCATTGTAAGATCTTGTTTGAAGAAAGCAAAAGATCTTGTTTGATCCAGCAAGACAAAGCACAACACAACAAAACAAAAACCTTTTGAAAATCACTAGAGTAGATGATTTCTAAATTTCCTGTAGCTCTAGAATCCTACGAGAGTCAGAGAGTGGTGCATGTTGCTCTCCTGCCCAGTATCCATGAAGACGCCCTTCTGACTTTCCTGAGTCATGTCGTGACCGTTATGATGAAGCCTGAAGCAGCCAGAGACCGCTACAGAGCGCAGGCATGGAGCCTGTCCAAACAGAGGGGCACCTGAGGGCAGCCTTCAATTCCAGGACAAAGCTTCCGCTGTGGCTGCCCTGTCTCACAGAGTTTCAGTTAATAAATAAATCTCTCTGTCTCTTTTTTTTTGTGTTTTGCTTAAGTCATTTAGAGTTGACGTCTCTGTCACTTGCTACCAAAAGATTTCTAATTGAATCACCTGGTCTTTAAAAGAAAATCAACCAATGTCTACTGAGATGTCGTGGAGCACAAAATAGATTTTTAAATGCTTGAGATAAAAATCAAGGACCTACTTCTGTCAGTAAACAGCCTCACTTTAATAAGCTGCCCTTTGAGTGTGAAGATGACATCCCGATTTACTGTCAACAGGGCATCCCTTTGACTTGTGATGAGAACTCTCGCCTCATGAAACAATGACGTTAAGTGGGGAGTCGTGGTCTCACTTAGATGTGTGGACCCTCTGAACTGGCAGTGGAGGGAGATGAATCTGAGAAATGTGAAACCAGTAAAAACAGATAATTGCAAAGTCACAGGGCACTGAAGGAAGCAGCGCTAACCTCACCTCCTGTGCTGCGCGGTGAGAGTGCACATTGTAACAACTTTGTAAGGGCAATTTGGCAATATTACCAAAAGCCTTAGGACTCTGATCCCACTTCAATTTAGCATTCTGATGCTAGGATAAATTCCTAGATTACTATGGATGTACACAAAACCATAGATGCAGAGATGTCATTACAGCGTTGATTATAAACACACACGCACACATGCACTCACTGTTGTGGGTAGCACTGTGTCCCTTCACCCCCCCATAAGTGGAAGTCCTGATCCCCAGTAACCCAGAATGTGACCATATTTGGACATAGAGCCTTTGAAGAGGAAATTAAGATCAAATGAGGTCATGTGTGGCGGCCCTAATCCAATGTGACTGGTGCCCTTATAAGAAGAGGGGATTGGGACACGGACACACACAGAGGGAAGAGCATATGAGGATGCTGGAGGAAGACAGCCGTCTGCAAGCCAAGGAGAGAGGCCTCAGAATGAAACCAAGCTGTGGGCACCTTGACCTCAGACTTCTGGCCTCCAGAGCTGTGAGAAAATAAATTTTTGTTGTTTAAGCCGCCCAGTCTGTGATGCTTTGTTATGGCAGGTCAAGCAAGCTAATACACACACAGACACATGAACACATGAAGGAAAATATTCTAAATGCCAAGCAGTTGGGCATTAGTTAAATATGTATGGCTCATCCACACCGTGGAACCCCATTCATCCACGTGAAGTGAAGGAGACGAACACTGTCCTGGAAACTGTGGTTGACATATCATTAGGCAAAGTGATCAAACAGTATGTATAGTGTAACCCTATGTTTGAAAAAATATATATAATAGATATTAATCATCTAAGAGATGATACATTCCTTTGTTTAGGAAAGTAAGAAATGACTCTGGATCACGATGTTCCCAAGGGAGCATGGACAACGTTCACAGAATGTGAATGATGCTCAGCCAAGACCACTTGGACCATGTTTGGGACAAGATAAAGCCACTCTACAACCACACAAATGAAAAATATCTTCTAACACAAGTGACTGCTACTTTCTTTTTAAACTAATGACAACTCTCACCACTTTAGTTATTTTCTTTATAAGATAAAAATTAAGATATTTATCACCAAATTGTCCCTTCTTCTTGACAGAATCCAATCCAGATTTGATCCCTCCTTCCCTAATTTCTCCTAAAAGTACCCATAAAAAGCCCAAGTCCTATAAGATGCCCCTCCCACCTCCCTCTTACTGAGAGGTTCTGCAGGTATGTTTCTGGTGGTTTCTGTCAGTGGGCTTTTACAGTTCTGAATGAGATAAATTTGGCCCCTCCCACCCACCAGAACTGGCTGGAAATTCCATCTCAGTTGAGTTTTACATAGTATGTAACAAACAGGGCCGGGGGGTGGGAGTCTGGGGGAAACAACTATTCAGGTCCCTATGGGAGGTACCGGGGCGCTCACTACGCTGCTTACGAGGGTGGCTTCATTTCCTCTGTGCCAACCTGGGGACGAGGATCTTATGCTGCAGGATAAGGCCAAAGATCTTGGGTTCAGTCCCTCTTCCCCAGAAGCCAGGTCGCTGCTTGAAGGCTCTCTGGGAGTGGGGCCTGGGTCTTCTCTGCTCCCAGAACCCACTGCCACTGGCTTCTCCCTAGTGAACCTTCTGTTCTCCTGGTTCAGGCCTCTCGTCTTAGCACCAACCTCTTTCTGGGTGGGTGAGGCCTTAGCCTTCTAGCGCCTCCTAGCTTCTATTTCTGGTTCTGCAACTAGAATGTTTTAAGCCTCTGAGGCTGGGTCAGGTTCCCAACACAGAGTCAGCTTGGGAAGGAGGGAGGTGCCTCTCGTTCTTTTACTTCAGTGGGTTCAGCGCGCTTCAGTCTGTAAATGATACCCTGGCACAAGTTCTAGAAAGCGTTCTGAATATATATCCTGAAGTATCAACAGTGGCTGTCTCTCCATGGTTGTATTACGGACCTTGAAAAGTGTTTACATGTATTATTCATTTTTACTTTATAATTTTTCTTACATTGAACATTTGCTTTCAAAATAATAATAAAGCACATTGTTTATTTTTAACTAAGAAAAGGAAAAACAGAAGAAGAAGAAAGAATGATGGAAGCAAGCCGGGCCTTCCGTAGTGAAGGTACTGGGGTGTTGGTGCGGGATGAGTTTAGGGCGGCTCTGGGCATTGGACTCCCTGGTGTTTGGACTTCGGCTTTTTTGGTTCTGGTCTGTATTTGTGAGAATGTTTAAGAAGCTGAGTGGCTTTTTTATCCTCTGTCAATGAAGACAAGGGGGCCCCATGGAAGTGGTAGAGGGGAATGGGGGTTCCTAATTGGGGAGAAATGTCTTTTGAAAGGGAAATGGCATGATGGTTTTTACCCTTGGTTTTGTATTAGAATTACTGGAGACCAGGCCCTACCCCCAGTGATTTAATTGATTACTGATTAAAAGGAGGAGGGGATGGGGTAAAGAATGGAGCCCCCAGTTTTTGTAGAATTGAGCCAATTGCTCGAGGCTAGGTCGCTCAGCAGGGTTTCCAGAGCTAGTGGCTGCTTCCACTCTGAAAAGTCCTCCTTTCAGATTCCCAGTCAAATTCCAGGAACTGAGCTGTCAACGCAAAATTCTCCTGTTCACAATCACCCTTGGGGCCGTCTGTGGAAGGAAAGGTGGGATCGGAGATGATTTCCTCTGTTGGTGTTTTCTCAAGTGTTGTAGGTGAACCCCACTGGTACCAACTATGCTTACTGTTACAGGGAAAAGCATGTAAAAACAGTTTCTAGTGGTATATATTTATTGCATTGTGTATCAGAAAAAATACGACATACATCAAAGCCTTGATTTCATCGTAGTGATATAATTAAAGAATTTCATTTATGCAAAAATGCAAGCCCATTGATATACACATCTTAGGTAAATTGCAGGGCAGGTGGTACGTGGATCTGGCAAAAATCAAGATGACCTGCGTGAGTGTAGCGTGGGAAACTGGCAGGAGCTGCTCTCGGACCTTTCTGAGGTGAGCTTTGCACTGCGATGCGGACAGTGCTTCCAAACACTGGACCGAAAGCGCCCGGGCTGGCTGAGAGCTGGGGATGGAGATCCCGGGTCCCTGGCTGGAGTGTTAGTTCCAGGGGTGCGCTCGGGCCCAGGGCAGTGTGTGTTCCTGAAGCTTTCCTGGTGATTCCGGAGCAGCCAGATTTGGGAACCTTGAAGAAGGGAGCGACACCTCCTTGGGCCTGGAAGATCAGTCATTCTTGGTAATTAAACTTACTTTAAGTATTTGCTGGCTGTGAAGTCTAAGTGGTGTTGACTGTCATCGGCATGGCTTTGAAAACTTTCCATTTTTAAACTGTGCCTCCGGGTCTCAGCATTGGGGGTGTGTGTGTAAATTAAAATACACACAAGTGAGCACACTATACCCTGGCCAAAACCACATTTTAATCAGATTTAACCAATTAAGCAAACAGGAGTGAATTATGCCATTGGGCTCGACAGTGCTGCGGGAGCAACCCAGCAGCGCGGGGCAGCCCAGGCGGGGGGTAATAAAGCGCACGTTTCCAGGGAGAGGAGACGCTCGGGCGGGAGCTGTTTCATGGCACATGAGGTTTAGCCAGTGAGTTTCAGAGGAGTGTCGGGAGGCAGCTGCGGGGAGGCCCGGGTGGGAACGCTCCGGGCTGGAAACCCTGGGTCCCTTGAGGAGGCAGCCCAGCGAGCGCGGGTGGAGAGGGTGAGGCACCTCAGAGCGCTCAGAGACCGCTAGGGCACCAGAGCGCAGCAACGTCACGTCACGGAGGGCCGGGGCAAACCCTCCTCCCCATAACAGCAAATGGTTGTTCCCGGGGGGGGGGGGGGGGAAAGCAAAATGTTATCCCAGAGGACAGTTAGGAAGCAGAATGAATTCTTCACGAAAATCAAAAAGGGCAAATACACACCTGTGTAGTTACAGCAGGTGAGATCTTGGGTGTCCTGGGGCAGTCCAGGGTTCAAGGCTCTGTTTCATGTTCAGACTAGGCGTTAGGTTATAGGCCCCGATTTTAGGATTAGAAAAAATGGTAAAAGAATGTGGGGTTAGAAGCCCGAGGGGCATCCAGCCGGCCCTGCCCGGAGTCAGCCGATGCGTGTGAACTCAGACCTTCACGGTTCAGGGCGAGAGAGCATTCCGGACCCCACAAAGCGAAGGGGCCAAGCGCCTGAGGCCAGGCCGCCCAGCAGGGTTTCCAGGGGAGTAGCAGATGTTTTTAACCGGCTTCCAATCCGCAAAGTCCTGCTCACAAATTCCCAAATTCGGATCATTCTCCCTACATCTGATGGAGAATTTTCATCCTGGGCTTGAGAAGCTTGGAACACGGATTTACTTTACTGTTTCCTTTCCTCATCAGTTTTGTCACTTGTACATTTTAAAAACTAGTTCTTTCTGTCAGTCCTCTTCTGCTGCTATCTATTTATAGAGATTGAAATTCCAGGATTTCTGGTGCAGTTTTCAAAAACTCTGGCTTTATGACACCTTGGTTATACTGTGCAATAATTTTTATAAACTCAATTAATTTGATTTCGGGGGACAGAAAATAGAGTTCAGCAGAGCTTGTCCACTAGGTGTCACTCTTGATCCAATTAAACCTGGTAAGCGGCATTTGTAAACAGAAATACATCTATCAAATATTTCTGTAAACATGAATAACAAAATGTCCCCGCCTGTGTGTTCTTAAGTCCTTTCCTTGCGATCCCTGACATAAACGGTGGCCATCGCCAGGTCTCCGGAGGACCAATTCCTACCACAGAGCCACTTTTGTTAGGAGACCTCTGGGCTGTGCAGGCGGCCACCCAGTCGAGCCTCCTCAAGTCACCAATTGCTTTTTATGACACAGGACCCAGCCCCTCGGAGATCACACTGGCCTCTGCTGTGACTAGAGCGAATGCTTCCAAATTGCCCATTTTCCACTTGCTGCTTCCTGAGGTGCTGTCTCCTGGCCTGTCCAGGTGGCTCCTCCACCATCTCCACCTGGCCGTCATCCCCGTGCTCCCGCTGCCGCCACCCCTGCCAGGGGTCAGAAAGAAGGGTGCCGTTTGGGGACACTGAGCCTGGGTGTGGGGAGGAGCCCGCCTCTTCACCGATGCCACTCTGGGGCAATGCAGGAAAAATCACTGCCTGCAATTTTGAATTTCAGAATATGGAATTATTTGCATTGGCTACAGGTATTGGCCGAATTCTATTCATTTCTCTTTTGCACTGGCTTCAGGGATAAAGATGGACATACCATCTACAGTTTACAGGAAAGCAACCATCTGATTCAGAGAGATTGTCTGCGGTTCTAATTAAAAATAGATTTTTTTGTTATTTAAAATTTTTTCTTTCCCAAAAATATAAGGAGTTCACCTTCAGAGAAGAAATAGAGCACTAATAGCTAATATTTATTAGGCATGTTCTAGTTCAGGGGCTTGTCTCCAATCCATTCGCTGGTGTTATCTCCAGCACGATCTGGGGAGATGGGTATCATTGCCCCCGTGTTTCTGACTGAGCCTACAGCTGTAATGTCCCACGCTTGCCAAGCTGGAACTTTGATCTGGACCATCTGACCCCAAAAACTATACTATCCATCAAGCCAGTGGTTCTTAACCAGGGTGTGTGTCAGCATCTCCTGGTGAGCTCTCAACATAATGTCCTCACAGACCTGTGCTGGCCCTTCCTGGTCAGAATTCCCTGAGTGATACTGGGTCCATTCAACAAAGAAGCACAAAGTGGGTATATAATATGTCAGGTCGTGATTGATGTTTTGGGAAGAGAAAACAAAGCAGAGTGAGGGAGTAGAGAGTGACAGGAGGTGCTGTCGTAGGAAGGGTCGGTGGGGAAGACCAACATCTCCAAGGAGGGGACAGATGAACTTAGACCCTAATGAAGTGGCGCAGTAAACTTTGCAGATGTAGCGGGAAGGGTGTTCTAGCAGAAGGAATAACAGGTGCAAAGGCCCTGCGGTATAAGTGTGCTTGGTGTGTGGAGAAACAGCAAGAAGACCAGCGTGGCTGGAGTGGAGTTGGTGAGAGGAAAGTGCAGGGAGACAGGTGGGAGGCCGCCTGGAGCCAGATGGTTGGCCTTTGACTGGGGTTGCACAACTTTTAAAACAGGTGCAGGCACAAGTTCTCACTCTTCTAATGCTCTTTCCTTCTCTACCTTGCCAAGCAACGAAAAGGAAAAACAGGGAGGATAGAAGCCCCGCTAAAATACAGCGCCGATGAGCTGCCCCATGGCAGTCCCCGTGAAACTGCAGTTCAGGCGGTGAGGTGAGGGAGACCGAGAAGATGGCAGTGGACGCGGTGCTAATCTGATAATCACCGTGAATCCGAGTGAGACAGATTTGTTCGGCTCACTGTCTACAATTTACTTTCATTTGTGATTGAATTGTAATTTCCATTTAAAATCATTATAAGGAAACAATATGTTCCCATCACCCTCCCTTAGGTACCATCCTGGCGTTTTTAGTTTTGCGTTAACATTAAATCTGGTCATGCCGTCTTCCATTCCCAGCATCAGAGCTTTCCCTTGAGTAGATGCTGTTCTCTTCCTTGCGTTTACAACATAGGGACAAGCTGCCCATGCCGAGAGAAATGATGGTCGTGTTTCGTTTCTAAGATAAGTGCAGGTTGGTTGCATGTGAAATTTTGGTTTGAGAAAGGTGAATATCTCTCATATTTTTTGGGAAAAAAATCTTTCATATGGATGTAATTTAAGAAATACGTTTATTAAAGCAATAAAAATGCCATGTCCGCAAATCCAGTATGGTAGTGGATCTTAAAGCAATTAAACAACACACCACGATGAATACAGTTACCTTAGACAGTATTACTGTTAAACTTATTTTCCATATGCTCAGATTTATTATTTTAACTACCATATGGAAAATACAATGATATGCTATGATTGGTCACTTGCCTAAGCCAGCTGGACACGTTGGAGGAGAGAGGGCTCCAGGCGAGGAAAGCAGATGACTTGAGCAGATGACTTGGTCTGTCATAGCGCATGCACAAGCCCACCGTCAGAGCAGCTGAAACACACAGGTAAGGAATGATGTCAGAAAACACATACCTTTTGTGACCTCAGAATGAGGCAGCAGAGAAGGCAGTTGTGAAACTGGATGCAAGATGTCATCCTAAATTTGTTAAAACAAAATCACGTGTTTACATATGCATTCAGTAACTGCTAGAATGGCTTACTCACAATATCGCCAGTGGTATTCCTGCAATGGAGGGTGGTGTCTGGGTGATTTCCTTTTTATTCTGTTGCCTATCTGTACTTCCTAAGATGAACACATTCTTGTGTAAAGGAGAAAAACTTGTACAATAAAGTTTATATACTTTTATATTGGAGGAAAAAACACCCCTAAAAGTTATTTTTAAAAAATGACATTTTTGTTGCATGCTGTGAAGACCGCATCCTGGTGTCTCCCAGCCTCACTGGCTGTTTTATATCTCACCAATGAGTTATTGAATCCGACTTATTTTAATTCGACACGAACTTTGCCTTCCACAATAGAAAACTGTAGCTTGATTCCTCTGTAACTTTTCCTGTTTTTATTGCAATCACTCCAACTCTACCCCCCAGAGGAAGGGACGATTTTCCTAGGTGACTGTTGACTGTCTTCTGGAGCTGGGTCTCAGGGAGCTTGGGATTCTGGAGCACACTGTCCGTTATCTATTCTGTCCACTAGAGGGCAGCAGATGATAGGACTTGTGGGCCATAAGGTTGACTTCCCGTGTTGACAGCTTTCTGGGAGAAGCGAGAAATGGTCCAGGCCTAGCTGGCTGGGTGTCACAGTGACTCTGTCATTCAGAAGGCCATATGGTTTATTTGTATTAGTGCAAATTAACAACAGAATGTTTCCCTATCCTCTGAACTATGGGGATGCCGAAAATTAACTTCTGCTCCGTTGTTAGGAGTTTCTGAAGATGCCAGTGACAAAAATCGACACACTTACGAATAGGAATTGCACCAAATAAGCGTTCTTTTATAAGATTTGTACACTATACACTGTATATTCTTGGAGTTTCTTGTTAACTAAGTTTGAGGCAGGGGCTGATAGAAAGTTGAGGTATAAACCATAGGTAAATGGTTCTTTCCCTCAAGGTGTATGAAATACAAAAGTCAGATAGTGTGGTACAAAGTCTATGTACTATTATGGGGACGTAAAGGAGAGGTGGTTAGTAAAGAAACACTGGAGACATAAGTTTGACTTTGATTTGGGACTTGCAGAAAGTAATGCCTACAGATTGGAGTAGAGATGGGTTGGAAACTGGTGCCGCTGAATCCAGGCTGGGAAAGTACTTTGTGTGAACAGCAGAATGCTTTAAATTTAAAAAAAATTTTGCCTTTATTTAGGTGGGGCTGGCACTTTTTACTTTGCTCTATTCCCAACCATTCCCTATCATTGCACACCCAGCACTTCACACATTTCTCATACCTTCCTGGCTCCTGAAGACATTTTCGATTGCAACCCCTGGCTTACCGGAACTGGGGGCAGGGGATACAGTAGGGAGGAGGCAGACCTCCGGGAGCTGTGGCATGAATATTGGCTTGGAACTGGGAGCAGGTGAGTCCATGTGGAGGGTGTGAGGGATGGGGCTGGTGTATATGGGCTGTGGACTCAGACCAAGGGCCACATGAGAATGTGGTTATGAGGAGTGGAGGGTGGTAGTGGTGGTGACCTGAGGAGTGGTGTACCTCTGTAACTGCTGGAGGATGAGAGGACTAGGAAGTCCTGGGAGAAGAGCAGGAATCAGCCTGGAAAAGCGCTGGAGAATTTTTCTTGTGCTCTCTACTATCTGTTCTCCCAATGGGTTTTGATGACCAGAACTGCTCTGCTGAAAAGAAACAGTGAACTCCAGGGTCACACACAACTGACGTGGGTGGGGGCTGCCCTCACCGTCACTCCCAACACCACTTAGCTGCGTGTCCCCAGAAAAGTTGGTGTCTTGAGAGAATTGGCTCCCCAGGTCTAGGACACAGGCTTCTCGTTGCACAGTCTTGGTGGCTCTGTGAGGTACAACACACTGCAGGGGGGTCGGCGCTGGTCCTGCTCCCCGCCCTGTCTCCACGGCTCGCTAGAGGCACCGTAACTTAATCACTGCACTTCAGTTTTCTCATCACAAGTTAAAGGGATTGCATGAGGCAGCCTCAGAAGATTTGTTCAGCATTAGTTTCCGATGATTGGAGCTTAGAAAAGGAAGGCCAAGACCCAGCTCTTATAAATAAAGCAAGCTGTCGACAGAGAGCACATTCCTCTTGTAGAGAGTATTGGTCGCGTTGCATTATGGGAGGAAACATGAGGGCAGGAGGGTGAAGAGGGGGAAAGAGTGTGAAGTCTATCAAGATTAGCCATGGGTTCCACTTCTAACTCCACCTTGCCTTAACTGAGTGACCGTAGGAAAGCCGCTGAACTTCTCTGAGCATCAGTTTCATTTGCGGAGTGATGACACTGGGATGTGTCTGGCAGGGTCTTGGCAAAATTAAATGAGCAGGTGTTTATAAATGTCTGCCCTGTCTTCCTTCCTACCCTCATCCCACATGGAAGTCACTCCTGTGAATCCCGAGTCCTGTCTGAGAGAGGGGCTCGAGGTGAGAAGGAGTGAAGTCTCAGGGACTCAGTGTCAAGAACTCATCTATGAAGAACGGTGGAGAGCACGTGCCAGCAGTTCCGTGATTAACTCAATTACAGATCTGAACAGTTAATACGCTGTTTTCAGGCAGTTTTGATTGCCACAGCATTTTGCTGTTGCTCTGTCATCAAAAGAATCAAAGGAAGAATTGTGTTCAGGATCCAGAGGCTGCTTCTAGAGGAAGTGCCCACGGTGGGGACATGGTGGGAGCTGAAGACGACCCTCTGACCCACCTGCCACCGAGGCTGCAGGTCTTCACTGGGGCCTGTTGCTTTGACATAAGTCATCTTGTTCTCCCTGGAGTGTCCAGCAAAAGCCGTGTTTTTCAGCACCCCTGTGGGACGTGACGTACCTCTCTCCTTAAGGGAGGCCCAGTGCAGCGCGGCTATCTGAAGGGGAGGAACGAAGTGGGGTGGGGAGAAAGGCTGGCTCTTCAACAGCCAGCCGCCAGCAGGTGGTTCTGTGCCATGGCCATTTCCTAGCAAACCTCAGTCAGGAATCTACACTAATAATGAAGTAATCTCATCTAGAACCAACGAGAAAGGCCCATTTTCTTGCCTTCATTTCATCCTTAGATAAAGATCTGTTTTGGATAGAACCGTGGGACGGTTTGCAAGGCGTGATGTCACTAAACGTGGTTTCACAGTTTCATAGCATAACAAACAAAATTTCTTTGACTGATTTTTCTTGTAACAAGGCCCAGAACCACGTATTAACCTCTAACGTTTTCGGTGGACAGTTTAAAACCCAGCCATAGGTTCTTGAGGACAGAAGCTGCTTCGCTGAGGGAGGAGAGAGCAAGGCTTGGATGGTGTGGGAGGAGTGGAGGCGTAGGGTGAGAGTCAGACGGGAGAGGAGCCACAGCCCCTGGCTTTTAGATGGAAGTAAGAGAGGGAGCCCTGGGATTCCTGCCAGGGCAGAGAAGCACCTGTGCTGGAGCAGGTGGCAGGGCGGGACTAGGGTGAGGCACGAGAGGCATCTAGGCGGCTAAGCTTAAGGAGGCACCTGCTGTCAGGCTCCTGTGGGTGTAGAGCTGGTGCCTGAGAGTGAGCACCTCCTTAAGCTTTGCATCCTGAGTGCTTACCTTGCTCCTTCTGGTCCAGGCCCCGGGAGTAGAGCAAGATGGAGAGGGGCTGCCCGCCCGTCCGTGGCTTAGTGGTTAAGTTTGTGTGCTCCACTTGGCGGCCTGGGTTCGTGGGTTCAGATCCCCAGTGTAGACATCCTCCACCCATCAGCCATGCTGTGGCAGCGACCCACATATGAAGTAGAGGAAGATTGGCACAGATGTTAGCTCAGGGTGAATCTTCCTCAAGCTAAAAATGAGGAAGATTGGCGAAAAAAAAAAAGGTGGAGAGACGTTCTTGTTTCTCCAAGACAGATTCCAACTTACCTCCTGCCTTGGTGACCTAGAGGTTCTGATAGAAATCTAAACAGTGTAACTCTGGGAAAGAACATCTCAGGTGAATATTGGGCTTACACTACAGTAAAAATAGAGACCACAGCTTAACAGAATATAAACATTATTATTGAAGGTAAAAAAGTAAAAACAACTTCCTCCAAATTAGGATCCATTCACATTCTCGGTATATGGCTGGACAGCTGAGGTTTTTTCTCCTTCTTTCCTTTTCTCTACCTTTCTTCTTCTCTCTTTCAGCTCTTTCCTTCTATTTCTCTCTCTCTTTTCCTTCTGTTCTGTTTGACACCATTGAAGTGACTGCCCTTCTTTTTTTAATTTCTCTTTCCTTTGCTTCCGTTGCTTATAACAGATTTGGAGGGAAAAAAAGGAATCAAATATCTGTTTCACAGCCATTTCATAAACAATACTGGCTCCTTTCTTTTGGTACCACAGGCACTGAAAGGCACTGTAGGAGGACATTTGTGACAGCGTGGTGATGAATTCATGACGAGGCGGCAGCGTAGACTTGAAACAGGTCCACTGTGTTTCTCTGCATTTAGCCAAGACCAAACCAGAACGCACGCCCATGGACGCGCAGCTGGATGCATGAAACAAAGAGGTTTTCTATTTTGTCATGAAAGGGACATAATTTGGGGGGAAAAGCCCTGCCCAAACCAGAAGTTCAGTTTGCGTTTGTTTCAGCCAAACTGCTTCAAGCCTGGTCACAGACTTCTGTGGACCTCGATTGTTGCAGAAATGTTTTTTAAAAAGCCTTTTAGGTTTTGTTAAACCTCTCCAGAAGTTTATTTCAAAATAAAGGAGTTACTAACACAGCTTTTCCAACGTTAGATCATATTGTAAAGAACTCATACAATTCACTAGCAAATAAAAAAAATTCGATTAAAATATAGGCAGAGGATCTGAATAGACATTTTTCCAGAGAAGACACACAGATGGCCAAGAGGCACATGGATAAGTGCTCAACATCATTAATCATCAGGGAAATGCAAACCAAAACCACAATGAGATATCAACACACACCTGTTAGAATGAAATATTCTTTATTTTAAACAACTTGAACTTTTTGAACTCTTTTTTTTAAAATCGCATTTGTAAGTAGTCACATCTCATGTGAAACAGATTTTCAGAAATTTATTTTAAAATCTGATAAGGATTAAAATATTCCAGTCTACCACAACAGGAAGAAAAATTAACATGGTTTGTACCATTCTCCTTTTTCTTGTTTTTTAAAACCTTTCACAATAAAGAATGTGCAACATATTATGTAAAGACAAGGAAACAAACTTTCAGCCAGAGCCGAAGGCTGATGTGTATGGTTGTGCAGAATTCGGACTGCACAATGCTGGAAACGCCATTCCTGTAAGAGCCATTGTAGATTTGTATATTTGTTACAATAATTTCCTAGCAAATCACTAGGAAATATCTTGGGGAAGGGGTCCCCCACCCTGCACCCAATTTGCAAAAAGGTGACATTTTGGAAAGCTGTGGCTCTGAGGCTGAGTTAATGTTTAAGAGGTTTATTTTTCTTCCTTTGGTCCTAGGCCTCTGGCTGAAGTGAAATGATTAGATTGGATTGGTTGTATCCTACTGTGCTTAAACTTAGGACTTTTCTCTCAACTTGCTGAGCATTCTAAAACAAACAAACAAGCAAAACATGGAGCATTGGCGTTCTTCTGTTCCACTGGTTGCCATTTGCTTTCTCTTGAGCCTAAACTGTTTCTTGCTGGGTTCCTCTCCTTAGTCCTTACTTTATGCCTCATGCTGTTCTAAGCTCTTGATGGATGCTAGCTCATTGAATCTTACGCTCGCTGTTAACTCTTTTTACAAGGATGAGGAAACTAAGGCCCAGAGAGGGTAAGTGCCGGTAGTCACACGGCCAGTCAGTGGCAGAACTAGGATTTGAATCGAGTTAATGTGCCACCAAAGTTCCTGCTCTTAACCTCGCCACTCTCTGCCTCTCCTGAGTTGCCTCTCCTTTTCTCTGAAACCTGTGCCACTCTGAAGTCCTATTTTAAACTGATCTGGCCATCCCCTGACCAATGGTGGCTATCCCCCCTCCCTCTCTGTGCCCCTCAATCAGATCTCCTCTGGGTGCTTTCATTCGGCACCTTGCCAGACCTCCTTGAGGACCAGCCCTAATCTGGGTCAATTCCCTTAGCCCTGGTCCCCTCCAATCCCAATTTTCTCTCAATTCCTACTGACCCACAGCTGAGGTCCTGGCAGGACTTCTGGTGGACCCCATCCACCGTGTGACAGATGAGGACAAGAGGGGGCAATTGCTATTGAGGGCTATGGGATTCCTGGGCCTTGGCATGCTGCTGAGGTCAGGAAGCCTTACTCCACTCTGTCCTCAACCAGCAGCCTCACTTCAGTAGCTTCCTCCCTTTCAAGGGACTTATCCTTATATCCTCTGCACTTCACATGCCAGCCCAATATTTCTGGTACATAGATAAAATTAATTTGTCTATATTTACTTATTCCCTGCCTTATTCCAGAAAGGATTTAAGAGAGGGTCTCAAATATATGCATGTATAAATGCAAAATAATGAGATAAATAAAATTAAAAAAATAAATGAATGAGGAGAGCAGGACAGAAGAAAAATGAGAGAGTTTGGAAAGGTCAGATGAAATCAAGAGTAAGGCTGGTACACCACACACGTGCCGTAAGGCCCTGCCCGTTGTGGGGTGACAAGGGTCTGGGTCGGGGAGGTGGTCCGGGCAATGTGGAGGGAGGGAGGGAGTAGGCAAGAAAATGTCACCTGGGAACACAGCTGTGCTGGATTGACACCGGGATAGATTTTAGAACACTTAATGCAACATTTTTCAAACCATGTTCTGAGTAAAACCAGTCCCATGGGATTTAACAGGGAATAAAAGGCAGGTGGGGAGATGGCAGAGGGTTGTCATTCAGGAAATTTGAGAAACACAGGGTTAGCAGACTGAATGCATTTCTTTACTGGAAGGTTTTTCTTTACATGCTCAGGTGCATCGTGAGTCTCTAGGGAGAGAATAGGGTTGCAGCTCTTTCTAGACTTTCTCACCACTGGCATCATTCTTTTGGAGACTTAGAGACCGCTGCACTCTGAACAGACTTTGAGAAAGGGAGCACTAGTGGACAAGAAATGCTTTCCTGAAGAAGTTATTTTAAAAGAAAAGATCAGAGGCCAGCCCTGTGGCCGAGTGGTTAAGTTTGCGCGCTTGGGCCCGTTGAGTTCGTGGCCCGGGGTTTCACTGGTTCAGATCCTGGGTGTGGACATGGCACCGCTCATCAGGCCATGGTGAGGCGGCGTCCTACAGAGCAGAACTAGAAGGATCTACAACTAGAATATGCAACTAGGTACTGGGGCTTTGGGGAGAAAAAAAAAACCAAAACACTAGCAATAGATGTTGGCTTAGGACCAATCTTTAAAATAAATAAATAAATAAAAGGTCAGTAATTTTAAGTATAAAAAGTAAAAATGTCTACATGGGAAAATATTATAGAAAAAGTCAAGGGAAAATGACAAACAGAGAAAGGATAGATAAACAGCTAATTTCCTTAATATGTAGAGAGTTCTGACAAATCAATTTATATAAGATCACCAACCCACTAGAAAAATGAGCAAGGAGGTGAACAGGTTAAAAGAAACACAAATAATTTATAAACATGTGAAAAATACTCATCCTCGCTCACAAGTGGAAGAACACAAATCCAGTTAAAACAACGGGCTGCTGCTTTTTCCTTAGCACTGGGCGAAGCCTCAGGGGTGGGAGAGCCTGCTGCCATGGCCAGGGCGCGGGCGACAGGAAGTGTCCTTTGTGGAGGGAGGATCACCTGGGGCAAGCACCGTGGAGGGCAGTTTGGCAACCGGTGTCACATACCTTTGAAGTACAGCTGGACGCTGACCACATTTTCGCACGCCCACTGCTGCTGCCCAGGTCTGAGCCGCCGCATCTCAGCTGCACCGCCGCAGTAGCCTCTTCTTGGTGTCCCTGCCTCAGAGTACGTATTTTAAAACAAAAGCCAGATCGTGTCACATGGCTTGCTCAAATCCCTCCATTGGCTTCTCATTTCATTAAGAGCAAAAGCCAAAATCCCCATAATGGGCTCCAGGGCCCTCCATAACTTGGCCCAGCACCTCTTTGATCTCATCTCTTAGTCTGTCCTTCTTTCTCCCTCTGCTCCAGCCACACTGGCCTACGTGCTTTTCCTTGCACGTGTCAGGGACTGCAGGCCAAATCCCTTCCCTCCTTCAGGTCTTTGCTGAAATAGCGCCTTCTCAGCGAGGCCTTCGCTGACCACTCGATTTAAAACTGCAGCCGCCTGATCGCATTCCCTCTTACTCTTCTGCACGTATTTCTGTACCTATTATCTTCTAACCTGCTATATGACTGCCTCATTTATTGTGGTTTTGTCTGTTTCTTTCCATGAGATGGTAAGCTCCTCAAGGGAGAAATTTATTTTTCTGTTTCAATCATTGACAGTGCCTGGCAAGCTGTCAAATAAATACGTATTTATAAATGTTTATTGAATACTTTTTGAATTTATTGAATGGCATTTGACCAAGCAATTCCACTTCTTGGAATTTATTCTATGACACACTTACACATGTGCACAAGGTAACGTAAACCCTGATAGCTACTGAACATTGTTTATTGTAGCAAAAGACTGAGCAGTTATCCCAAGAGATTGAACATTTCCTGAAAGGGGCGATTTAAGGGGTTGGACGAAGTGTCAAACCAGATAGGACTAAGGTTGATTCACGTTCCACTACTTCCTACAAGGAGACGGCTGATGTTGAAGACCACGTCAGATAGAGTCAGAACAAACTACATTTTCTTTGCACCTGTGAGTAAAAAGTTGGGGAATATATATATGTATGTGGAGTTGTACTTTTCCAATTTCTCCCAAACTGGTGAGTAAGGCTCAAAGCTGAGAACAAAGAGGTGTTCAGTTCCCACATGCTGAAGAGAGCTGCCAACAGTTAAGTCAGGCACTTGCCCTTGGGCTTGCTAAGAGGTGCTGAACTGGTGCTGTCACTCAACCATCAGCTCTGTCCACACATTCTTATATGAAAAGATCAGGGAATAAGTTCACTGGCCAAGGTTCTGGCTCCCAAGATATAGTGAAGGGGCTCCAAAAATCTCACTCACAGGGACGGGGCTGCTATAAGAAGGCAGCAGGGGTGGCTGACACTTCCTTTCCTGGCTGGATGCGGGTCCATCTGGAGGCTCACTGTGGTGTTACCACCGGAGTGGAGTTGACTACTTGGGAGGGCTTGACAGGTGCTCCCTGGTTTGGAGGTAATCTGAACCCGGGGACTACTTCTTATCTGGGGATTTCTGCAAGTAGGAGGCTGGCGAGGGTCAACCACTGCAGAGAGGTCAATAGGGAAGGGGTGGTTTGCATGGGAAGAGGAAGTGGGTAGCCCCAGCTGCAGCTCCCCATGTCCTTTGGAAAAATGGAAGGTGACTTCATAGAGTAATGGATCTGCATGTAAAAGAGCGTGAAGGAGAGGCTTGAGATACAGGCCATGAGGCTGTCCAGGCAGCCTCTGGTCCAAGTGTGTGTATAGGGTTTGGAGACTGTACTAGTTTCCTAGGGCTGCTATAATAAAGTACTGCAGGCTGGGAGGCTTAAACAACAGAAACTTATTTTCTCACAGTTATAAAGACTACAAGTCCAAGATCAAGGTGTGGGCAAGTTTGGTTTCTCCTGAGGCCTCTCTCCTTGGTTCGCAGATGGCTGCCTTCTTGCTGTGTCCTCACGTGATCTTTCCCCTGTGTGTGTGCAGCTCTGGTGTCTCTTTGTGTGTTTAGATTTCCTCTTCTTAATGGGACGCCAGGCAGATTGGATTAGGGTCCACCCTAACGGCTTCATTTTAACTTAATCACCTCTTTAAAGACCCTATCTCCAATTATAGTCACATTCTGAGGTGCTGGAATTTTGTGCTGCAATAAATGAATTTTAGGGGGACACAGTTCAACCCATAACAGGGACCTAGGCTTTTTAGTGAGGCTGAAGGGAGGTGGCTCTCAACAATGGAGAAGGCATGGTGAAGCGGGGCCCATTCCAAGACAGTCATCCCACCCGTGGGGAGTCCTCCGCATTGGCAGAGACTCCCAGCAGTAGGTGGAACCAGACGGTGCCAGAGCAAGTCGAAGGGAGCCTCCCAAACACCCACAGGCTGCCAGTAACGTTAGAAGGTCTCTGCTTCTCTTATTCCTCCTGCCCCCGCCCCAAACTCGTTATCAGAAATGCCTGATCCAGAGAAGGAACCAGACCCTCTCCTGCCTCCTCCACCTGAAGAAGGAGCCTCTTCCCAGCTCCAAGTGCCTTGAGGCAATGCCAGGTCTTCACTGGAAAGAAGAGAGCAGAGGAGACTTAGATTTGATGTGAAGTGGAGGTTTCAAAAGATTGAAATGACATTTAACCGAAAGTGGCAAGAAAGTTATAGGAGCTGCCCAAGAAGTCCTGTAGGAGGACATGGAGATTCTTTAGAGCTCAGTTGAATATAGTGCTTGAAAAAATACTGCTGCCAGAATTTAAACTCCACCTGGTTGGTATTTCTCAATAAACTGAATGTCTGCTTCTCTATTTACATAAAGAAGCATGTCTTAGAAAACAGAACAAGCTGGCCTTTAGTAGTCATCTCTGGGGAAGGGGAGCATGGGGTGGGGGCGGTGTGGGAAGGAAGTGTACTTTTCACTCTATACCCTTTTGAACTTTTAAAAAAAATACCATGTGCATGTATTACTTAAAAACTCAAATGATTTAAAACTAAAGTAACTAAAACCGTATGATACTAATGGAGCAGAAGACTGAGTTAAGAAACAGCCCCGAAAGATACATGTCAATTCCATATATGTAAAGGAGTTTCTTACCAGTGGGAAAAATAATTGCTGTAGGGCGAACCAGGGAACCTTGTAACGGAAAGAAGGTGAGGTTTGCTGAGAGAGAGGAGGAAGCCAATTCTATGCATTTGGAGCAAGATCTGTAGAAGGTGGAGTGAAGAGACTTGGACCCAAGCTTGAATGTTAGAATCCAACATGAGCCGCTGACGCTGTTGCTTGAAGGGAGATAAATGTTGTGACAGATGCCTGCAAAGCTTTTGGCAAGAAATGGGGTTCCATTTGGTGTGATGCTTTTCAAGGTTAAGCTCTTTTGTGTCATGTAGATGTGGCATGTTTTTGGCTCAGTGATGAACCTTGGGGTTTGGGATTTCTATAATTGTGGAAAGCATTAAGTCAAGAGGCGATGCACAATGATTTGGCAAGTGACATTTGATATAATTCCTCACGTACATATTTAAACAATAGAAATCACCCCCAAAATATCAGGAAAGGATTCTAGCAAAATAGGAAGAAAAGAGAAAGAAGTCATGTAAGTCAACACGTGTTAAGTTTATGGATATAGCATTCATTTCCCCATACACGATTAATTCTTGGGTGTGTTGAGAAAAGAAAAATTGTAAAATCATCACAAAAATTGTGAAATTGTAGACATTCTATGTGTACAAACAGTGGCTTGAGAGTGGGACAATAACTCTCTCACCTTCCTGGAACTGAATTAGGCCTGGGAGGAAGGAGTCTGATGAAATGAGGTACAATCAATGTGGCTGGTCCACACTAATGCCTGCCACAATTCTTTCCCCTGATATTCGAAGAGATGAAAGCGGGGACAATGAGAAAATGGTAATAATGGTAATATACATAGTAAAAAAATGCATGTCTCTGCCTTGTGTTGGAAGGACTCTGCCGTTGAGCAGCACCCTCCAAGGAGTCTCCCGTATCTTACAGATATGCCCCTGTTGTCTTTATCCCGATGCTTGTTACTCACTCGAGCCGATGGGTCTGATGGCGTCAGGCTGGTTATGTTGCACAGACAGCATCTCTCCATGGAAGAACTCAGATACCACCCCCTCCTGGCTCGTACACACTCTATTTCCATTGAGTTTTAGAATGAAAGCTTTCACGTTTGTTGATTTAAAGCCTGGATGGTGTGAGACTCAGGGAGCTGACTGAGCAGGAGAGGTGCTGTCTCTCTTCTGAGGGACTTGAACGAGGAAGGATGTCGTCAGGTTGAAGCTGCTGTAGATGTCTTGTCTCCCGTGGGTGCCGTGGTGGAGCCTGTCCAGGCTGTAGCAACACACAGGAAGCCTGGAGAGAACTGGGTCCCGATGAAAGTTTTTGAAATTTAGCTCTGCCTGGAACCAAGCCTGCAAGTTGATATTTTGAGTAATCTGAGTTAATATATTCCACCCAAAGCTTTACGTTGCTCCAGCCGTTTTGAGTGAGGACTCCTGGCACATGCAGCAGAAAGATTCCTTCCTACCTGTTATGGTGAAGTATTGTGAGGAGATCACAACAAAAATTTGAGATGTAAGAAGAAATTAAAACAACAAATGTAATCTAAATCCGACAATTAAGTCCCAATAAAGACAAAAGGGTGGGAGCTAAAATTACAATAAATAGATGATTTAAAACAAAGGATATAAAGAATCAAAGATTAAAAATATCACAGTAAAAGAGAGAAAAGCTTAACATAAAAGACTAAAACCCATGCTATGAAAGTTTAGAATATAAAAGTGGAGGGGGTTAAGGATTAAGAAAAGGAATTGAAAGTGATAAAAGTAAAACTGAACATTAAAAACCTTAGAATAAGAATAGCTATTGAGAAGTATTAAGAAAATAAAAGTAAAAATCTTAAAGATTACAGAGAGAGAGAGAGAGAGAGAGAGAGAAAAGAAAAATATCCAGTCCAAAGTAAAACAGTGAGAGTCCACAGAAAGGTCAAGATGGTGCTTAAAAAAATCCTGTTGATGGGATGTCATTCCTTGGGGCAAAGAGCCAAGAGGGTGGAAAGCCCTTAGCCTGAGCAGCTACCTGTAAATGCGCAGGGTGTGTCTGCTTAATACCAACACACAACATAACAGTGGGGAGAAAAACCCAGCCTTCTCATCCTCGGGAGACTGGAGAAGCAAGGCTCGCTCATCGCACCCCACGCACAATAGTGCTCATCCAATTCCTTATAGTCTGGAAATCTGGCACAAGCCAAGAGAGCCTACTTATAGTCAATTAGAAAATTGGCAGGAAAAGCAGGGAGTCGCTGGATATATTTTTTCAAACTATTTCCTTTTAAAGAAGAAATACATGGAGAATATGCCAGCAGTAAAACAGTGCAGCTATAATTGCCAAACATCAATACGACTGTGCTTCCATTTGAATTTTTGTGGTATGGATGGGATGGCTGATTCCAGCTTTGTCTTCAACAGACATTTAGTTTCTGAAATACTAGAACAGGAAAGAGGCTCCATATACAATATAAATTAAAAAATCTTTATGGTATTTTTACATAGTCAATATTTTTCAGTGGAGATTTTGCTAAAAAAACCACATTTAGTTCAAATTGAAAAAATTATTAGGAAAAGTATTGGTATGGATGGCCTCCCTAACGTTTTGGCAACGTTAGGAATAGTGAAAAGTCAATTCTTATGTCCCTGAAAACTCAGGAGCCAAAACCCCAACTCCATGTGGAGAAACTAGAATGCTGTGAAATAGGAAATTTCGTCATTTTTTTCCTTTTTGTATTTAATCTAAAATGTTCAGAAAATATGTTCATTCAAGCTATTTTTCCTTTACTTGTCTATACTATAGAATTTATCCTGTTATAGTCAGTGTCAAGTTTTTTTTCTTGCTGAAAGTGTTTCCTGAAATATTTTAACTACAGTTTCATAAATTTTGTGAAATGCCTTCGGAATGTTTGTGATGATTAATTTTATGCGTCAGCTTGGCTAGGCCTTGGCACCCAAATATTTGGTCAAACATTTATAGATGTTGCTATGCAGGTATTGTTCAGGTGAGATTAACATTTAAGTCAGTAGACTCTGAGTAAAGCGGATGACTCTCCATATTGGGGGTGGGCCTCATCCACTCAGTTGAAGGTTTATATAGACTGACCTTCCCTAAAGAAAAGGGAATCCTGCCCGCAGAGTGCCTTTGGACTGGGACTGCAACATTGATTCTTCCCCAGGTCCAGCCTGCCTCCTACCCTACAGATTTCCAGCCAACTACTGCCTGAGCCAATTCCTTGAAATAAATTTCTCTCTCTCTCTCTGCACACATTCTACTGATTCTGTTTCTATGGGGAACCCTGACCAATACAATATCCAAATTCTTTGAACAGTAGAGAATTGAAGGAAATTTATTTTATTTATTTTTAAATGCACTTGGCTCAGAAAAAAACTCAATCAAGTTTTTTTCAATCAATGATCAAGAATGCAATATCGAAGTGTTGTCTACAGCGTCTCAGAAGAGCATAAATATCTTAATTCTTTTCTTTCTTTCTTCTTTTTTTTGAGGAAGACTGGCCCTGAGCTAACATCTGTTGCCAATCTTCCTCTTTTTTTTCCTCCCCAAATCCTCAGTACATAGTTGTATATTCTAGTTATAGGTCATTCTAGTTCTTCTGTGTGGGATGTCGCCACAGCATGGCTTGATGAGCAGTGCATAGGTCCATGCCCAGGATCCGAACTGGCAAACCCTGGGCCACTGAAGTGGAGTGCACAAACTTAATCACTTGGCCACAGGGCCGGCCCTTAACTCTTTCCTTTCATTAAAAAATTCTTTAACGAAACACACTGGATTGACAATTTTAATTATTATGACTTCTTCATAGGTTGGGATTCAAAAAAGCGAAGTCACATCTACTCTTCCCAGCCCAGCAGCCCCCATGTCCCCTACTAAGAACTTCATGTAGAAGGATATCTAACGTTCTGATAGCTGCAGCCGTTGGTTTAACAACATAAATTATTATTTAAAATTTTTTTTGATATGCATTTTTAGCATTCTTTATATTATTGATTCTAAAAAGATAATTGTATAAAAGAAAATTTTTTTTGTCCTCTAAATATTAAAAAGTCTTTTTTGGAGGCAAACTTACAAGTCAATCCTAAACTTTATTTGAAGAATAATAGGACAGGAATAGCAAAAACAATATAAGAGCACGGATTGGGGCATATGCGTTAGCAAGTATCAAGACTTTCTACAAGGTGGCAGTAATTAAAGTGGTAAGGCAATTGACATAGGAATAAAACAACAGACCAATACAACAGAACGGAGAACCAGAAATATTGTCATGGATATATAGACATTTGGTAAATGAAAGAGTTGACACTATAAACCAGTGGGCTAGACCCACACAGCTCAAATCATAAAGGAAAAGGTTTTTGCCTGATAAATTTAGTATGTAAGTTTTATATGGCAAAATATTTCATAGGCAAGGTGAAAGGATGAGCCGCAGATTGAGAGAAGTTATTTTCGAAGAATATAACTAATTAGTCAGATTAGTACTTTAAATATGCAGAAAATTTCTATAAATCAATAAGAAAAAAGAAAGATTAGTTGGAAAATGGACAGGAGACAGGAGCAAATTGATTCACAGAGTTAGAATCTGAGTGGCTAATAAGCATATGAAAAAATGCTCAGCTTCACTGATAGGAAACTAAAAATTAAAAAATGAGATTATTCAAAATGAGCATCTCATACTCATCAAAAATCTGAAAATATTAAGTATTATTGAGGGTGAGGGGAAATAGAAATTCATATCCTGCTGATGGCAATATAAATTGGTATACCACAATGAGAGCAATTTGACTCTATCTAGTATAATGGAAGATCCCTACTCTTAGATATAAGCCCTAGAGAATGCTCATAAATATGCATACAGAGACCTTCACTAACAACACCCTTTGGAGTATTACTTGCAATAGTCAAAAGGTATATGCAACATATTAAAAGAGGAAAGGATAAAAATTGTGATATATTGAATATACATAGCAGTTAACACGAATAAACTATTGAAAGTATCAATATGAACAAATATAGAAAACATAGTGTTAAATGAAAAAATAAGTTGCAGAAGGAGTCACAGGATAGGCTAGTATTTAGGTAAATCTTCTAAAACACCCCTCACTACTATAGATGTATTACTTTTGGACAAATGCACATGAGTAAAAGTATAAAAATGTGGACAGAAACAATAGACACCATACTCAGAGCAGACAATAATGCTCTTTTACTTAAATCTGGCGAGGATGGGGTAGACGTGGCAGAGTAGGGAGCAGCACCTGCAGAAAGCCTCACGGAGGAGCAGAGGACGGGCAGCCCCATTTTCTGGCTGGCAGTGTCTCTGCATGTCTGAGCCAGGGCAGACAGCGGGGAGGGGCAAAGCATCTTTCCACCTTCTTTTCAGCCATCGGGTTTTCTGCAACCCAGTGCCAACGCATTCATGGGTCACTGGTTATATTTCTCAATCCAATTATAAAGGCTTTGCAAATAGTGGCAATTTCTCCCAGATTTTGGCAATTAAAGTGCCAGTTCTGGTTTTCGCTGCTTGAGTTGCTATCATTTTTGGGGGTCTTTTTAAGCATCTGTATTAGTCAGAGTAGGCTAAACTATACTGTAGGAATAAATAAACACACAAATCACAGTGGCTTAATCCAGTGCAGGTTTCTTTCTGGCTCCTGCAGTGTCCAATGCAGATCTTCCAGGTCAGGAGGCTTTCCCGGGTGGGTCTCCTCCAAGCAGTGTACTCATTCATCTGGGCTTCTTACACTGTACAGCTCTGCCATCTTCTTAGCCATAGGGATGGAGGAGAAAGATGGTGGCTGATTGTGAAGGATGTTTAACGGCCAGTTCTGAATGTGGTGTACTTCACTTGTGGTGGATACCATCAGCCAGAAAGTCACATCGGCCCACTTAGACTCAATGGGGTCCACGGAATGTAGCCTTTCCTTTGCTTGAGAGGAAAAGAAAAAAGCTTGGTGCATTCATAGCATTGTCCAGCCACAACAATTTATTGAGAATATAAGACTCTGAGACAATTTAAAACCACCATGTTTTGTTTTTTAACTTTTGCTTTTAGTAATTTACATAGTTATTATTAATCATTGATAAGCCCCTGCAAATTCACCACCCAAAAGAAGAGCAACGACCTTGACAAAATCCTACAACTAACTATATGGCCTTTCCCTCTTCTATCTGCTGACTGTCTACACAAGAGAACCATCATCCAGAAACTGCATTGATCCCGCCACTGTTTTCCTTCTTGAAAAAAATTAACCTTTATCTTGAGATAATGCAGGATTCACATGCAGTTGTAAGAAATAACACACAGAGATCCTGTGTACCTTTTACGCAGATTCCCCCGATGGCAACATCTTGAAAAACTATACCAAATATCATAATCGGGATACTAACATTGACACAGTAAAGACAGAGAACGTGTTCATCACCACAAAGATCAGTTATGTTGCCCTTTTATAGTCATACCAACTTCCCTCGTCCCTCAACCCCCCCTTAGCCCCTGGCAACCACTAGATCATTCGCCCCCTCAGTAGTTTTGCCATTTCAAGAATGTCATATAAATGGAGTCACTTCCTCTGGGACTTGGATTTTTTTTTAACTCAGCATAATTGTGTGGCGATTCATCCAGATGGTGGCATGTACCAACGGTTCATCCCTTTTATTGCTCATACTATTGCACGGTATGGATGCACTACAGTTTGTTTAACCATTCCCTCTCGAATGAGAGATGGATTTTTTTCAGTTTTGAGCTATACCAATAAAGTTGCTATGAATATTTGCATACAGATTTTTGTGTGTGAACATAAGTCTTCGTTTCCCTGGGAAAAATGCCCAGGAATGCAGTTGGTGAATTGCTTTTTTAGCTATTCTAGCTCCCTTGCCTTTCCGTACAAACTTTAGAATAACCTTATCTACATCTACAAAAATTCTTCCTGGAATTTTGGTAGAAACTGTGTTAAATCTGTATATCAACTTGGGGAGAACTGACAGCTTTACTATGTTGAAAGTCCTGGCTCCCTAGTCTGCCCTCTTTGACAACAACCCTGTGTGTGTTTTGGAGTTCCTTGTTACAGCCTGACCAGGTGGGGGTGGGGTGGGGGTGCAAGGTGGGAGGTGGGGGAGGGGAGTGAGAGAGTGGGGTAAAGTGAGGGGGTGGGAGGTGGAGGTGGGGGAGGGGAGTGAGAGAGTGGGGTAAAGTGAGGGGGTGGGAGGGGTGAGTGAAAGTCTAGACTCCTTCAGTCTTTGCTGGCATGGGTTGGGCCACAGTTTTTGGGGTGTTTTGCTGAAATAGAGCAGTCATTGCCAACAGGTTTTCTGTCTTGCTAGGCTGTCCCTTCCTGGTTCTTTGGCTAGGGAGAGTAGGCTTCTGTTGGGGCTTTTTTCTTCTGTGTCCATTGGTGTTTCTATGTCCCTGCCTTTTTCAGCTTTAAGTCTGGTCTATATATGGCAAAAAGAACACCTGGGAACTCACCAGCATATCCTTCCTTGGGTCCCAACATCCCGAGATGGTCTGCCTTCTTCTCTCCACCTTTCAGGTCTTCTGATGTTTGTCATATTTATTTATTTAAAAAAATTTGAGGTATAATTGATTTATAACATCATATTAGCTTCAGGCGTGCAACATAATGATTTGATATTTGTATATATTGCGAAATGATCACCACAAGTCTAGTTAACATCTGTGACTATACATAGTTACAAAACCTTTTTTCTCATGACGAGGACTTTTAAGATCTACTCTCTTATCAACTTTCAAATACACCATACAGTATTATTAACTGTAGTCACCCTGCTGCACACCACGCTGACCCAGCCGACCTCGGCGACCCGCCCCTGAACCGCCACGGTGAGACATCCAGGAGAAGCAGGACCAGCTGCTCTGGGACCCCAACATCCTCCCCGAGCGGGGAGTGGAGGGCGTCCTGCACCGGGCGCTGAAGAGGCCTGGGCCGGGGGTGGTCACGGCCGGGTCTCAGCTGCTCGCGGGGGGCAGAAGCGGTGAAGGGCAGCGAGCGGGCGCCGGCAGAGCTGGTGAAGCGCAGTTTGAGCGCGGAGGCGGCCGCGGGGAGGCCGGGCTGGGCGCGGAGGTGACCCGACGAGACGGGTTCCGACACCGAGGGTAGAGGCGAGCAGGGGCTCCGGCCCGGTGGCCAGGGCGCCAGCTCCGCTCCCCCTGGTGCCCCGGGAGGCGCGTGTGCACCCCGCCAGCGCCTGGGAACGGAGTCCGGCGCTGCCACGACCTCCGCCGGCAGGGCGGCTGGCGCGGGGACGAGGGCCCAGGGAAGCAGGACCCGGACCTGGACGCGGACGGCGGCGCTAGGCTGGCCTGGCCTCCCCGCCGCCCCGCCGCCCGCGGCTTGGGCCCCGAGCACCGCCCTGGCCCGGGGCGCGCCGAGCCTCCGGCGGCCGCAGGGAGAGGGGAGGCCTCGGGGCCTCGGAGCCGGCCCTGTCCCCCCACCGCCGGCCGCGCCCCCGCTGTGCCCCTGCCCGGCGGCCCCGGCCGGGCCGAGCCGACCTCCCACCCGTGCCCGGGGAGCTGCCCTCGTCGCCAGCCACGCGAGTGTGAACGGAGAGCCCGAGCGGGCCGTGTCCCTGCGCAGGCGGCCCTGGCGGTCACCGTGTTGGACTCATCGTATTGGGGACGTGAATTCCTCCTGGCCGCGCACCCTGCTGCCCGGCCCCCGGGCTGCCCGGCCCCGGTCACAGTGTAAGGTGATGACCTGTTGATCCCTGTGGCCAGGACTGGACGGGGCCACCGCGGGGCCTGCCTGTCCGTCCTCCCCACCCTGGCGCGGGCGGGCCTCGGGAGCGCCGTGGGTGCTTCAGAAGCTTCCAGGACTGAGGGAGAGGTGGGCGGCCTGCCCCTGCCCGCGCTGCCCGGCGCCCACCCCGCGGCCCGGGGCGGCCGGCGCAGACCCAGCCGGCGGGCCAGCGCAGGGGGAGGGCGGCCCCGGGCGCGCACAGCCTTCGGCCGCCCGGGGACCCCTGCGCGGGCTGGGCGCCACCCGCAGAGCAGGAAGGGAGCCCCTCCGCCAGCCGCGGCGATGGTCGGCTCTCCGCCTCTCGGCCACCTCCATCCCTCGACCACAGTCGTCCACACGCATGTTCCAGCGGTGTGCGCGTGGTAGCCATGGAAACAGACCGAGACACCAGTGTCGATAGCATCTCCATCCCGAAGAGGTGGACCGTCAGCAGCAGCAGGATGTTCCTAGCACCTAGTTTACAGAGGTAAAGCGGGTTTCAGAAAACCTCGTGGCCTAGAGGACATGGATGGGCGTCATGACCGATGGCTTCCTGACGAACCAGAGTCTGTCCCTTCAGCTGTCATGTTTGACCTCTTTCCAGCCAGAGGACATGCCTGGCCGGCTGACCAGCCCGACGAAGCCCCTGAATCTGATCCTCATTCTTAGCTTCTGTGCTGCCCCCAGTCGGGTACAATGCCTGTCACCACACAGTCCGGTTTCTTTACGGGCTTAGGGACTGGAGGAGCGGAAAAGACTGCAGTCGGCAAGACTATTCGGTGTGAAGTATCTCTGTCTCCGGAAAAAGAAATTTCTTGTTGACTGCTTGACTGCTTACGTAAGTGGATATGATTGAGTGGTGAAGAGAAAATTCTGCGACAACCTGTGCGGATAAGCAGGTGGACGCCGCTGGGTGCCGCTGTGGTGCCACCGTGGTGGTGCGGGTCCCGGGACACGTCCGGGGTGGGCGTGGCCAGGTGAGGGGAGGCGTCTACAGGGGCAAACTTCCGGGAAGAAAATAAATCAGTCCTGGGCCTGCAGTGTACAGCACGACGTTTGCCTGATGCGTTATATCCAGGGTTTCTAGTTGTGCTTAGCGGGAGAAACGGAAAAATACGCCTATACTGTCTTCCTGGAAATGGAACTGCTTTCCTTTTTGTATAGCTTAATTGTATCTCTATTTATTCCTGTGTGGCTTTTGTTTTCCTTATTTTTACCTTGGCAAAGAGTATCATGCTCAGCCTATTCTTTAGAGACTTTCTGTTTTCACTTTGATATCGTATGGTTAGGAGTCATCGTCATGGCAGCAAATCCCTGTGGTTAATTAGTTCTGACTGCTCTGTATGTAGAGGTGCCATGGTTTATTCATCCAATAGCTTATAGATGGATGTTTGTGATGTTTCCAAGTTTTCGCTGTTGTGAACAATACTGGTGTGAACCATCTTTTACATGTATCCTGTCGTACATGTGCTAGAGTTTCTCTTGATATATACCTAGAGGCGGAATTGTTAGGTTACAGGCTAGGTAAATCTTCAACTATGAGAGGTAATGCTAAATTCTTTAACAAAGTGGTTGCACTAATTTACAATCCCACTAGTAATGTGTTGGAGATGCTACAGATCCTTACTGAGCTGCAGCCTGAAAACTCTCTCCAGGCAGTAAGCTGGGGTAATTAGCAGGTGCCCCTCAAATTTCCCCTCTCTCAGGCATCGCTCACTGTCAACTGTTATCTAATGACCAATATCTGAGAACTACTGTTCCATATATTTTGGCTTTTTTTTATTAGTTGTTTCTGGCAGGTCAGTCTGGTCCCTGATTCTCCATCTTGTTTGAAAGAAGAAGTCTTTTTAAATCATTTTAACCCCTGCATTTTCTGTAGTAATAGTCCCCGTTTTTATTTATGAAATCATTTGTCTTTCCTCTGCTTATCTTGATTCATTTTGCCAAAGTTTATTTTGTTGGTTTTTCCAAACAGCCATTTTTTGCCTTTGTTAGTCTTTTCTATTTTATCATTGTTTTCTTTTATCCCTTATCTTGTATTTTCTTTAGTTTTTTTCTGACCTCTTAAGATGGGTAATTAATTCATTAATTTTGAGGCTTTAATTTTTTCCCTTAATATTCATGTTTAAGGCTATAAATTTCCCTCAGATCACTGCTTTTGCTGCATCACATAAATTTTGATGTGTAGTTTTAAAAATTTTAAATCAGTTCTAGATATTTTAAAATTTCCATTATGACCTCCTGTTAACCTGTGAGTTATTTATCAGGATTTTAAAAATTTTCAAATAAGTGGGAATTAAAAATTTATATTTGTGTTATTAATGTCTAACTCAATTGCATACTTATTTTTGTAAAATTATTGAGGCTTTCTTTATGGCCCAATTCATGATAGAGTTTTATAAATAGTATATATTGAGAAGGATATTTTTATTCTAATTCTTAGATGCAGAATTCGATAAATGTTCATTAGGTTAAGTTTTTTAGTTGTGCCATTCAGATCTTATATATCTTGGCTGATTTTTTCTCTATTTGACTTCTCAATAATTGAGAGAGGTGTGCTCAAATCTCTCACTATGATGGTGGACTTATTACTGTGTCCCTATAGTTTCAATACATTTACATAACATACTTTAAGGCAAATTTATTAGCGACTATATATTTAAAATTCATCTTCTTGGAGAATTGAATTAAGTAGTGAACTGAATTATCTGTCCCTAATAATACATTCTACCTTTTACATTCATTTTATCTGTTATTAGTCTAGCTACAAAACTTTCTTTTGGTTGTATTTACTTCATATTTTATTTTGTATCCTTTTACTTTTTTTTTTTTTTTTTTTTGCTGAGGAAGATTAGCCCTGAGCTAACATCTGTGCCAATCTTCGTCTATTTTGTATGTGGGTCACCACCACAGCTTGGGTGACAAGTGGTGTGGGTCTGTGCCCAGGATCTGAACCCACGAACCCGGGCCACCGAAGTGGAGCATGCCAAACTTAACCACTACACCAATCCTTTTACCTTTAACCTTTGTGTTTTCTTCTGCTTTAGGTATATCTTTTGTACACAGCATGTTTTAGATTTTATAAATGCCGAACTGTGACTTTCATCTTTTAAAGTTTGACTCCTGTTTAATTATGCTAATTATCGGTATATTTGGACTAGTTTTTAAATATCTCAACTTATTATTTCTGTTTTTTTCTCTATTTCTTTTCACCCACTTCATCTCCCTCCCTCCTTTATATTGATAGCTATATCTTCTCAAAATTCTGATACAGGAGTTGTTTGTTACTGATCCACAATGAGATGAGGACCTCCTTTCAGAATGTAAATTAAAGCGCTGCTCCCTTCGTTGAGAAAGAATTTGTGTAAACATCAGGTCAGCTGAACTAAGCGGTGTGTTTAGTGGTGGGGTTGATACACACTCTGGTGCAAGGTCCTTCTCTTGTCAGGAACTGATACACACTTCAGAGACCAGCTTGGTGAACAACACTTCCAGAAACAGTGTTTCAGTGTGTTCTTACCTGTGAGAACCCAACTTTCAACTGACTGAAAGTATCTCAACTTTCAAATAGGGGTTGCTATGAACATGTTTCCTCTTTTCCTTTGATAATAGATTTCTCTCTCACCCTCTCTTTAAGATAACAACCAAGACGTTTGCTCTCTTTCGTTCAGGTATCACTTGCAGCATCTCTCATATTTGTTCTTTTATTTAAGGATATCCCACCCTGTTTTCAGCATGGGTCTTTGCATGGCAAACTGTCTAGGTCCTATATTCCTGGGACTATATTTATCAAGCCTTTAGATTTTACTAATATTGGGGCTGGATATAAAGTTCTAAACGCTAAGTTCTTTTCCTTCAATACTTTGGAAATTCTACTTCCATGGTCTTCTTGCAGTCAGCGTTGCTTTTCAATAATTTGATTCTCTTCCTTTGGTGTGATATGCTTTTTCTTTTTGTTAGCTTTTGGAACTTTATCTTTCTTATTCTTAAACTTTAGTATAACCTGGTGTGGACTCTTCTTTCTTTCTCCTCTTTGGCACTCTCTATAGGCTCTTTCAATCATAGGCCTGTTATCTTTTTAAAAAATCTGGGACATTTGTCTGCATTATTTCTTCCAATATTTACTCCTCTTTTTAAATTTTCGTCTCTTCTATGATTTGGCTTTGACCACTTCAGCTTCTATTCCTTATACCTCTTGCCCTTTCTATTTCTCATTTCTTTGCCCTTTCCTTCTTTTCTCAGCGGTGTCCTTTTTTAAATGTATCTTATCTTTGTGTTCTTTATTTCAACTATTGTAATCTTATCTTTCAAATATCTGCTTGACTCTTTTTAATGTGTTTTTTCTTTTATCATATTGCTACCTTCTTTCCTTTTTAAAAAAATTTCATTAAGTGTATATAAAATTATTGATTTAAATATTTTTGCCTCTGATGGAATCTAAAATCCAAAGTTACACTCCTCAAATATCTTATCCTTTTGGTCTGTGGGCTTGTTTTCCCCCGAGGTATTTTTGACTCTGTCAAGTCATGCCTATAGGGGAAGGCCAGACCCCTGTGTCTGTCACCACCATCAGCTCAGAGGAGGAGAATGGGGTGTATGCATGAGCCCTAGTGTGGAGAGGCCCAGGCAGTGGAAAACTGAGCCCATCACTCTTTATCCTAAAAACATAATTCCCGGAAGGGCTTTGCTCTTTGCCTGTCGGAAAGGAGTAGCTTTAGGTGGGAATCTGCCATAAGTATAGCAGCTTCCTAAAGTCATCACCTCATTTTTCACACCATGTCACAGTGGCTTCTGCCCCTGATTTTCCTTTGTTTGTGAGATCACTTGGATCACGTCTGAGTTGCTGTAGATGTAGGGTGGGTATTCTTTGTCCCAACAGTCCTTTTTCTCTTTTATCCTCTCTCTAGTCTAATGGGCTGCCTCTTGTGCTGGCCCAAGCCACTCCTTCCCTCTCACATCAATTCACAACAGCCCTCTGTCTTCATCTCAGGGCTTTCTCATCCCTTTCTTGGTGTCTTTGGTTGATCTTGGTGGTGAAAGGCAATAACATTGCGTCTTCACCTTCCTAGTAGCATCTGGAAATGGATCCACCCGTCCTTTGCTACTGTTTATAGGGACCGACATTTTTTTTCAGCACAAAGTAACACATAGGTTTGTCTCATGGTTTTATTTTTACAAAAGGTGTTTAGAATAAAAATATAACGTACAATATAAGATATTACACCCACACTCTTTGTGTGTGTTACATTTCCGAACTTTAGAGACACACAATCACATTTTTTTTTGCTGCAAGTTTTTTACCTTACATGTTTTTGAATGTTCTTTTGGTTTGTTCTTTTTGTTTAATTTATGGTTCTACACTGTTTATTTTTCATCTATTATATATATAGAATATAGTATTATATATAGAGAATTATATATTCTATAGATATATATTCTCTCTCTATATAGAACATATATAGAATATAGTATTCTAAAAACATTATATACCAAAACTTACCAAAGCTCTCTTACATTTAGATTATATTTACTTTTCACTACTAGAGTTGAGTATAATGTCTTTCTAAATGTATCTTTTTTCTTTTGATTTATTGGTTTAGATTTATTTTAAGAATGAGATTACAAGGTCCGTGGATGTGACAACTTTACGGCTCTTGATAAATATTGCCAAATTGCCCTTCAAAGAATGATGCTATTCTTTGAATGGTTTTCTATACACTTATTCTGATGTATACTTAATTGCATATGCACAAACGTTGTATATCACTTAAGACAAATCCTCTTCCATCCTTTTACATTACTCTGATTACATTTTTTAAGGATACATTAAATTAAAATGGTGATAGACCATCTCGTTTTTTCAAACCACTATTACTTCCAAATAGCCCTGTAAAACCCTCTTAATTCTAATTCTAATTTAAGTAATTAGGAATATAAATATAAATTAAGACAGTGGGTGACATTTACTCCCTCAGATTCTAGCAATGTAGAGAGCATGTATTACTTCTATAGTTTGAGGTCTTAGGTGTCCCAGAAAGGTACAAAAATATGTTTTGAAGTCAGTGTTACTTCCATAGGTTGTCTGAAGGTCTGGCCCTCCCCCTCTGTTTGTCACATGTAAGTCCTGGGGTTTAGTATCATGCAAGAAAGGGATGAGGATTGAAAAAGTAAAGCTATTAGACTTCTTGCCAACCCTAATGCATGGTGCTCAAACTAGATTTAATCTGATATAAAAAAATGCAAAAATGCAAAGATGTAACATTTTTTACATATTGAAGTTCTGCTATTCATACCTGCTATTATCTTTAAATAAAGACTCTGAATATATTGCTTACATTTTTATTGTGCAATATAATTTACAAGATTCCCAAAATATGGTTAATATATGCCAAGCACTGTTTTAGATACTATATATTTAATCCTTGCATTAATTTTTGTTGCATAACAAGCCATGTCAAAATCTTGGCAGCTTACAATAATAAACATTCGTTTTCTCCTTCACAGACCTGTGGGTTGTCTGTGGCTCAGCTGGGTCCCAGAGGTTGGCGGTGGTTCCAGGCTTTGGGTTGGGTCTTGTCCGCTTCATCAGTGCCAGTGTCTATCTGGGGCATGTTCTTCTTATTGCAGACCACAGAGATGTAAGTGGGCAGGCCAAACCACACAAACATATTTAAAACTTCTACTTGCATCACGTCTACTAAAATCCATTGTCCCATGCAAATCACATAGCCGAGCCCAGCCGCACTGGCTGGGACATGTCCTGTGCCCACAGTAGGAGGCACCTCAGAGTCACGTGGGGAAGAGTGTGGCTGTGCAGCTTTATCAAGGAGTGAGAGAAGAGCTGAGAACAGCAATCCTGTGTATCATAATCCTTGAAGCACTTGTGCCGATTGTCTATCATTGGCTTGCCATCATTCCCATCCCTATATTGTATCAAAGATGTGACGGCACTGCATTGTAGGGGAGAAGCCTAGGGTATTAGTCAGCTCGAGCTGCCATAACAAAATACTGTAGTTGTCTAAGCTGGGTGGCTTAGGCAACCCTGGGTGGCTTAGACAACAGACATTTGTTTCTCATAGTCCTGGAGGCTGGGAGCCTGAGATTAGGGTGCCAGCATGGTCAGGTCCCAGTGAGAGCTGTCTTCCTGGCTTGCTGCCTTCTCTGTGTGCCCTCACATGGCAGAAAGAGAGAGGGAACAGCTCTCTGGTGTCTTCTTATAAGAGCACTAATCCCATCATGGGGGCCCACCCTAATGACCTCATTTAGACCTCATTACCTCCCAAAGCCCCGTCTCCATGTACTATCACATTGGGGTTTAGGATTTCAACATATGAATTTGGGAGGGGAACACAATTTGGTCCATAGTTCCTAGGAACAACATTTCCCAGAACCTCTAGCCAGCAGAGTCCTGGGTCAGATACTCTTAAAGAGAACACTCACCTGAGATATCAGAAGTGGAAAATTAGGAGAAGGTGATATTCTTTGCCAGCAGGTGGGGAGATGAGTGGCAGCTGGCAGTCATGAGGTTTCCTTGGACTTCGGGGTATTCCTTTGCGAATCTCTTGCTTTGGTGCAGGCTGCAACTGAGATCAGCAGCAGGGGTGTTCTGGGAGTCCTCAGGCCTTCTGACCTTGGAAAGCCAGTGGTGGTTTTCCCTGACCTTTGCTCCCCCAGAACTTCCCATAATTTTATAAACACTTGTAATATTTTATTGAGTTTAAGATGCCATTGATTGTGTTACTAAGACAGAAAAAAAACCCTTAATTAAACATTTTTATTCCTAAGATTTTTAACTCATGCTTTTAAAAAAGGATCTTTTAGACTTATTTAGACAGGTTTTAAGAAACATATATCACAGTTATACATACAGAAAAATGCAAATATGAGCACAATAAGTTTGCTGTTATTCCTGAAATCACTTCACATTCAGAATTTGGCTCTTGTGAGTCATTTTTCTACTTTGAGGCCTCAGGGTCTGAGTTCTTCCACCCATCAGGAGGCATCAGGAACGTTGGTGATGGGTCATTTCTTAAAAGGATGTTCTATCTATGTCTCCTGTCTTTTTCTTCCAAGATGCTAACAACCATTCTGCCAGTTTGGCTGATGTTGTGTGGATATATGTCAACTCGTATTCCATTCTCAGAGAGACCTCAAATGGTTTGTGGATTCAAAGAGTGAGGATTTGCAATAGTTCAGTGGTGCTGCCCAGGAATGACCGTGAGGTTCTGGACTTCTCAATGAGCTGCTTCTTTACCTGTCTTAATCTGAATCCCGTGATGCATCAAGAACTGACCCAGTTGCTGGGTTGACTAGGGTTCCTGGTTATCTATTCCAAAGAGCTTCAACTAGCTCCATAGCAATCCGTCTATGTTTTTTGAGCACATGTTATAACATCTTGGGGGAAGATCTGATTTTTGTATACCATTTTGCAATTTAAAATTAAATATAAAACTCATGGAATGTACAACAGCAAGAGCAAAACTTACTGTAAATATAGACTTTAAGTGATAGGGATGTTTCAGTGTTGACTCATTGATTGTAATAAATGTACCACCTGGTACGAGATGGTGGGGGAGGCCGTGCATGTGTGGGGGCAGCGGTATATGGGAACTCTCTGTACTTTCTGCTTAGTTTTGCTGTGAACCTAAAATTGCCCTAAACAATAAAGCCTATTAAAAAGTTAAATGTAACAACAACACTATTATTGGCAATTGTGCATTGCTTTACAGGTTCAGGCTGCATTTCATAACCTGTGTCATGATCTCTAGCTCTTTAGCCCCTTTAGCAGTGGTAGTACCGTCACTGGAGTTTCTTTAGCATTTTCTATTTGACTAAGAAAATAACTTTATTAATTTCCCCAGCTGAATTACATGCTGCTGGAAATTAAGTAACTACTGTTCACAGGCAGCAAAAAGTTTCTGACAATTGGAACTTAGGGCATTAAGGATACAGTCATGCACCGCATAATGACGTTTCAGTCAACGGTGGACTGCGTACACAGTAGTGGTCCTGTAAGACTGGTACCATGGAGCCCAGGTGTGTAGTGGGCTGTACCACCTAGGTTTGTGTAAGTACACTCTATGATGTTCGCACAACAACGAAATTGCCTCACGACACGTTCTGAGAAACGTTAAGTGACGAATGACTGTATTATTCCTGGATGGTGCATGAGTTATTCACACAAGCCTCTCTTTAGTCTCTTCTGGATGATTTGACAATTTCTCTTGCCTTCATTTCCCTCTTAGTTTGGGTTCCCCTAAAAGCAGAGCCTGAGACAAGGATGTGGGTGCATAGAGAGCATATTTAGAAAGTGGTCTCTGGAAGCAGATGACCCTCTCGGGGTATTAACTTCACCCCTGGGGACATTTACTATCCCCCAAACCCCAATTTCCAGGCTTCTCTGAGGTAGAAAAGCAGAGACACCCTTATTGTTTTGAATAAAGGAAAAGAACAGTGATGAAGACAGAGACAGCTACTGGGAAGCCCTGTGCTGGTTTTGTTTTTTCCACATTACTTGCTAGGCCAAAATGCATAAAGTTGAGACGTAGCATGATCCTATGACATTTATTCTCCCAATCTGTTTGCATTTCTGCCTCTTTAACGACTGCTTGGGATGGATGCTGTCTGTCTATCCCAAGTGTATCTATTCTGCATTCTCCAGTTCACTCCAAACCCCTATCAGCTCAATCAGATCAATAACTTAGCAGTCTCATGTAGAAGTCAGAGCCGAGTGAGTCCAGTTGACATGCGTTCATTTAGCAGACCCTGTTCACTTCTCATCACATTTCTGCTCATCAGATTCTGGCTGTGGTCCCTCTACCTAGGCGTTGCCGTCCCAGGAGGCCCTGCTGAAGCAGCCTGCCAGGACTGGTCTTAGCCTCTACCATGTCATAGATGTGTTAGGTGCTGTGGCGAATAAAAAAGAAGTCCATGCCATGGTGGCTGATTTCCAGAAGTATAGATGCATGCTCAGGAGTAACCCTACCCAAGGGGAAGTTTTCCGAAGGCAGCGACTCCAACTCTGGGAACAACTGAGAGAGGAGAGCTCTCATGGAGGGAAACCCTTTGGAAAGGCCCCATGAAGGGGGGCGGGCACCACGTCTGAGCAGTGAATTTGATTTGGGGGAGCAATATTGGTAAGGGTCCCTAGGACACACTCTTTCTGAAGCCTGGGTCTCCCAAGCAAATGCCATATTATATATTATATATTACATAATATTATATAATATTATATATTATATTATATTATATTATATATATTATATTATATATTATAATATGTGACCTTATTGCTCTTTGGTCACCAGATTGTCTGGTGAGTTAGTTGAAGTCTGTAGACCTTAACAGCAGGCAACTTGACTGTGGGATCGAGGTTTTTAATGTAGCTCCAAATGCTGCATTTGCTGAGGAGGCAGGTGACTGACACTGAGCAGTGTCTGTGGAGAGGCTTGGTGACTGCTGTGTGTGGGAAGCTCAGTTTCTGACTGCCTGGCAGCTCTGAATAAGAGCCCTAGATGCAGTGGGACCCATAAAGAGGAGGACCTGGTGGCTTGCTCTCTAGGGCAGCCAGATGTACTACGGTCCATGCACTTGTGTCCAGGCCATGTGTCACCTGTGCTGGAACCTGCTGGGGAAATTGCTGTCCCTGGCCTGTTGGATGGTGCTGACCAGCTCCTGGGTAGCCCTGCACCCTGTGGAGCCATGCCCCCTCTTCTTCATCTCTAGGGGAGAGCTGTAACCATCTGCTTCCGCGTGGGCTCTGGTGGGCTGGAGGCAGGGGTCTAAGCTGGCTGGGAGGAGCAGTAAACCTTCTTTTGTTTGCTGGTTCCTTGTGAGTCTATGTTGTCCGCGAACTCTCACTTGTTAGATGGGAAACAGTTCACTTTCAGTTCCGGAGGCCTTGAATGACGTGCCGCAAGGACTCATGGTCACTTTTGGAAGGCATTACTTGTGTCTCAGACCTGGGTTCAAATCCTAATGCTGATCCTCTGGTGAGACCCACGGGTGATTCTCTCAGATTCTTTGAGTCTTGGTTTTCTCCTTTATAAGGCGGTTAATTATACCTGTCTCATAGCATCGTTGGGACATTAAACAATAGTGTGAAGTGCCTGGCACGGAGCTCTAGAAACGTCAGTTCCCTTCCAACACAGCCTACCCTGTCAGTTGTGATACCTGAAGCTAAAGCCTTAAAAATCCAATTTAAATTTAATAAAAAAAGGATATCTATGCATTATTTAAAAAAAACACTATGAGAAAAATCTTTAGATTTAAGCTGAGGAACTTTGAAGGTGGAATTATAGTCTTATTTCCTAAATGCAGTTGTTTCCAGTGACTATTTTATTCACTTTATATAGAAAAAAATATGTCATAGAGAAGAGATAGCCGTGGTATAAAGGCACCTGATGAAACGCAGCTAATTAAACACATAATTTGGTATGGACTGTGTACCCAACATATTTTGGCACATAAAATATTTACTCTGATAGACCGAAGCTGTTACTCTGAGCTGGGTCTGAGTTGTTATGGAGACTGAGTGTTTTTAATCTAGCAAACGATAATGACTTCATCACTTCTGACTTTGTGTGTCTGGTCTCAGCCCGAAATGAGATTTTATTGCTGTGCTTTCAGCTTTGGGTAAGAGCACTTGCTAGGCTATCCCTACAAAGATCCTGTTTTTGAAAAGAACATTAAATACTTGTTAATTTATATTTATATTCAAAACTCTAAATCTGTGCTAAACATAAGCAGGTCTCCTAATTATGAGTTGTCCCCCTATTTTCAGTTTTTTGTGAAAGCCAAGAACTTGAGCAGAACGAAAACTAGATCAGCTCAAAGTTTCTTCTCAAAATGCGTTCATGCTTTGGTCTCTGCCCTTGCTGCTTTCTGATGCATTCGTATCAGAACAAAGGTGTCGTCTTGGTCATGTTCTAAGTAGGTATATTTTGAGGAATAAATGCCCCAAACCTGTGCTTTAAGAAAGCACCGCTTGGGTTCATTTCAGTTTTACGTTTACTTATTGTTTTTGAGTCTACTGCTAGTCCTACTTGAGTTCAACTTGAGTTTCCTTCAGTAAGTCTCTGTGTGGCTTTTAGACGTTCTGGGCTTCGGATTTGTGACCTCCCAAATTAAGGGCATGGAATGAGAATTTGCTCGTGTTAGCTAAAGCTCGAGAGCCTGACTTCTTTAGCTGTGGACGTCTCCGGCGCCGGCGCTGGGGCCCAGTGCTTCAGGTGGGCCGCCGGTAGGTTGGTCTGGGGGGTGTGGTGCTGAGTCTGCATTTCTAAGAGGCTCCCAGGTGGTGCTGAGGAGCACCCTGGGGAGAGAGTTCAGTGTGCACATTTTAACATTTGACTGCTTGGATTTGAATGCCTTTTCTACCTTTTATTAACTCTGATTTTGAGTAGGGCGTTTAGCTGCTCTGAGCCTCCGTTTTGGCATCTGTCAAAATGGGAGCGATTAAAATGACATTTAGCTCTGAGGGTTCATTTAGGAATAACTGATATAACTCATGTAGAGTATTTAACACCTAAACCAAAGTGATCACTACTAATAAATATTAATATATATCTTATCTGGTGAAAATATTTCTAGAAAATTGGAAGGAGTGAAGGAGTCCTAATATTTATTTATTTTTGCTTGAGAAACATTTCAGTGCAACTCGGTGACCAACCAGCTCAGTTTTCTCAGGACCGTCTTGGTTTTAGCACTGAAAGTCTTGCATCCCAGGAAGCCCCTTACTTCTGAGCAAACCAGAGCAATTGATCACCCCATGTTTTATATAGTTCTGTTTAAGTCTTCACAATAATCTCGTGTCATAGGTACCATGGCCTGAATTTCCTAGATGGGCCCTGGCTAGTAAGTGGTGACACCTCCATTCAAACCTGCCTTTGGGCAACTGCAGAGCCCTTGAATGCTCCATTGTATCTGTTGTATGCTCACATGTTGTTCCTATATTCTTATTTAGTCTTTCAAATGTATATCAGAAGTATATTTATCTTATTCTCTTTCTCTCTCTCTCTACCTTATTGTAAGATAAAGGAATAAAAGATCTTTCACCTCCATAAGGTTTTTTAACAACAAATCAATAGGTAAATAGGAATCTACTCAACATGCCAGAATCATGAGGCTGCCCTGGTCCAACGTCTAAGAAAAGGTGCCTCACCACAAAGACTTGGTTTTTGTAGACCAAATGAAATGGCCACTTGGGTTAGGATGAGGCTTAGAGGCAGAATATTTAAATAATTTTGGGAGAGGGTGGGAGTATGGAGAAGGGGCTAGGGAAAAGCTATTTTGTTACTTTTTTCTCCCTGACCTGTTTCTTTCTACTCTTCTGCCAAAATGACCAGACACATGTTCCTTACCTTTCTTCATTTCTCTGCCTCTGTAAAAAGTTAACTGGAGCAGCCACAATTGAGCTTTTTCAAGTGGCGATATCAAGGGATGCCTGAACATAAGAAAGTCCTCAGATTGGCCCATTTCCCTGTCTGAGCTTTCCACATGACAGCCAAGGAACCATATGAGCTGGCATCCTCCTCTTAGTCTTCATGCAACAAATGCTGTTACCTGCAAAAATACTTCTGCAAATACTTCTCACAGAATTCACTCAGTTTTACTATTAAGAAAGCTACTGCAGGAGCTGGTCTGGTGGCATAGTGGTGAGGTTTGCGTGCTCTGATTGGGCAGCCCAGGGTTTGCAGGTTCGGGGTTTGAATCACACTGCTCATCAAGCCATGCTGTGGCAGTGTCCCACATAAAAAATAGAGGAAGCTTGGCACAAATTTTAGCTTAGCGACAATCTCCTTCAAGCAAAAAGAGGCAGACTGGCAACAGATGTTAGCTCAGGGCCAACCTTCCTCACAAAAACACCAAAAAACAAGAAAACAAGAAAGCTACTTCTTATAGCCAAAGGCATTTTTACAAAAGTTTCCAAACCAGAGTTTTCTCAGTTGGATGTAGCTGTTGTGAACCTGGGCCTTAGTGGAAGTCACATTTTTTATGTTCTAAAAATGGATTTGGATATGACATTTAATGTAAAAATTTCAAACATTTAAAAAGTCAATAAATTGATAAACATATGTAAATATAAATAATAAAAAATAAATTAGTGCCAGTTATTTTAAAAGCTGTAGAATCAACAAAATTCCAAATCAGGGACCCTTTATTATACTTATTTATGTATATATTTAAAACTGTTTTAATGTGTGATGGATTTGAAATGCATAAATCTGTGTTCAAATGCTTGGTTTTGTTATTTACAAGCATTTTCATAGACGATAGGAATTGAAATGGGAATATTATGCCTATTTCATCTATTTGATTTGTCTACAATTCTAAGTGAAGATAAAACCTATGAGTAAATTACTTTGCAAATAAACTACACAATTCAGTAGAGATCACTAAAATTATTGAAGAAAAACCATCATTGAAAAACAGATGGAAAACTTAGAGTTATTCTATATCAGTGGTTCTCGAAGTGTGGGTCCTGGACCAGCAGCATCAGCATTCCCTGAGAACTTGTTAAAAATGAAAATTCTTGCACTCCACCCCAGACCTGCTGTTTCGGGAACTCTGGGGGAGGGGCCCAGCAACCTGTACTTTCATAAGCTTCCCAGGTGATTCCAATGCACGTTCAGGTATGAGAAGCACAGGTCCAGACCGTCCAGAAGTGTGACCAATGGGTCGTTATGATGATACACCTTTAGCAAGGTTTGAGCATTAGAACCTAAATTGATGACTCACAAATTAGACTTTCTCTCTCTGCCTTCTAAAGAAGTGATGACCATTGAACAGTGTGGTGCAATGAAAAGATTTTGAATTTTGAAGTGTGAAGATCTAGTTTCAATTTGCAACTTTATATATGCAAGTCACTTATGTACTTTGAGCCATGGTTTCTAATGTCTAAAATGGGGATAATAACAGCCTCCTCCCATCTCAGCCTCATTGAGTCGTTGGGATCAAATGCTGACATGCACGTGAGGGCAATTTTTAAATGATCTGGTGCTATGCAAATGTTACTTTTCATACGATCATTGCTGCCAGTATGATTGCAATCACAGAACTTTCCCTTCTCACCTCCCCGCTTTTTGCTCCATTAAAACTTAATTACCTCTTGAAATTTAAGTTTTGCAAAGCAGAGATTTTTTAAAAAAGAAATTGGACTTTAAAAATAAGAAATCAGAGTTCTTGCAATATTTTATATACGAAATGATACATATGGATTTTTTCTTTGTTTCATGAATAGTCTTTTAAGCCTTTAATCCACAACGTAAAATGAATCAATAGCACACTTCAGGGATACCATGGCAATAAGAATGCATTTGGAACATTTAAGTGTCAAATTTCCCTCACAGATTTCAAAAATTGTTTTACATTTTTCTGGTTTAACCTCTCTTGACACCAGTGAACTCTTAAGGCTTGTAATTGAAGGATAAGTGAGCAAAAAAGCAGTTCAAGTGATAATCCATTTATTTCAATTCCTATTTTCTGGACGGAGACCTTTTATGCTAAGTTCATGTGAGAGTAAATTTTTATGACAAAATTATAACCCTCAGATAGATGTTACTCAGGCAGGCTGAGCTCTGTCCTGGTATAATGGATTTTGTGACAATGAAATGCGAGAGAGTCTCCCAAAAGCTTTGCCTAAGGAATTTCTGACAGTAGCCTATAGGCTGCCAAAATTTTCAAGATGCTATTATGACTCATTTCTACTCATTATAGAAAAATGGCTTGGTGCTTTAATCATGAAATACAGTTGTATTGAAAAGGAGAAAGAAGTGTGTGGCATAATCTTTGAAATAGTGCCATGTATTCATATTTGCTGCACTATTTAGTAAATGTTGTTCCTTTTAATGTGGTTTTACATAATAAAACCTTCTAATTTGGAAGGTCGTATGTATTTGTTACTCCTAATTGAGTTCCTCTCATAATTTTCTGCATGTCACTGAATTCCATATAATTTCCTGTAAGTTCTTTCTTCCCTAAGTCGTACAATACTGCTGCTTCTCCCATTTCAATGGGTTAACTTTTTTGAGGGAAAATATGTAAAGTTGCCTCAAAATGTTGTAACATGTGCAGTTAAAAATATCACAGCATCTATAAGGACCATATATTGTTTTCTTTTTCTCCCCCAGATTTATTGAGATATAATTGACATAAACTTGGTGTAGGTTTGAGGTGTACCACGTGCTGATTTGATATGCTTGTGGAGTGATTACCACAGTAGGGTTAGTTAACACCTCCATCACCTCACATAATTCTTTTTTTTCCGTGATGAGCATTTAAGATTTACTCTCTTAGCAACTTTCAAGTATATGACAAAATATTGTTAACTGTAGTCACCATGCTGTGCAGTAGATCCCCAGAACTTACTCGTCTTATAGCTGGAAGTTTGTCCCCTTTGACCAACATCTCCACATTTCCCTCATCCCCAGCCCTGGCAACCACTATTCTATTCTATTTCTATGAGTTTGGCTTTTTCAGATTCCACAAATAAGTGATACCATACAGCATTTGTCTCTCTCTATCTGACTTATTTCACTTAGCATAATGCCCTCGAGGACCATCTATGTTGTCACAAATGGAAAGATTTCCTTCTTTCTCATGGCTGAATAATATGCATACAATCATGCACACATAATGACGTTTTGGCCAATGATGGGCCACATATACAATGGTAGTCCCATAAGATTAGTACCATATATCTTAGATGTATAATCGGCTATACCATCTAGATTTGTGTCAGTACACTCTATGATGTTTACACAACAGTGAAGTCACTAACAATATATTTCTCAGAATGTATCCTTGTTATTAAGTGACACAACTGTGTGTGTGTGTGTGTGTATATATATGTAAAATGGGTGACTGGATAAAGAAGTTGTGATCTGTATCCATTCTATGGATACTTAGGTTGTTTTCATGTCTTGGCAGTTGTGAATAATGCTGCAACGGACATGTCTGCAATGCATTTGTCTCTTTGAGATCCTGATTTCCTTTCCTTTGGACATATACTGAAAAGTGGGATTACTGGATGATATGGTAGTTTTATTTTTAACATTTTGAGGAAGCTCCATACTGTTTTCAATAGTGGCTGCACCAGTTTACATTCCCACCAACAGTGCCAAGGTCTCCTTTTCTCCACATCCTTGCCAGGACTTGTTATCTCTTGTCTTTTTGATAATAGCCATTCTAACAGGTGTGAGGTGATATCTCATTGTGGTTTTGATTTGTATTTCCCTGGTGATTAGTGATGCTGAGCATCTCTTCATGTATCTGTTGGCCATTTCTATGTCTTCTTTGGGAAATGTGTAGTCAGCTTCTCTTCCCATTTTTAAAATGGATTGTTTGGGTTTTTTGCTATTGAGTTGTGTGTTCTTTATATACTTTGGATATTAACCTCTTATTACATAGATGGTTTGCAAATATTTTCTCCCATTCCATAGCTTGCCTTTTCATTTTGTTGATTGTTTCTTTTGCTGTACAGAAACTTTTTAGTTTAATGTAGTCCTCCTTATTTATTTTTGCTTTCATTGCTTGTGCTTTTGGCGTCATATCCAAAAAATCATTGCCAAGACCAATGTCAAGGAGACTTTCCTCTATGTTTTCTTCTAGGAGTTTTATGGTTTCAGGTTTTATGTTTGTCTTTAATCCATTTTGAGTTAAATGGTTTCCACATGCATGGAATATCTTTTCCATTCCTTCGCTTTGAATCTATGTGTTTCCTTAAGGCTGAAGTGAGTCTCTTGTAGGCAACATATAGTTGGGTCTTGTTTTTTAATCCATTCTATTTTTATCCATTTAATGCCTTTTGATTGGAGAATTTAATCCATTTACATTTAAAGTAATTATTGATAGGTAAGTACTTACTGATGCTGTCTTATTAATTGTTTGCTTGCTGTGTTGTAGCTTCCTTGTTCCTGTCTTCCTCTCTTGCTGTCTTCCTTTGCAAATTGATGATTTTCGATAGTGGTATGCTTTGATTTCCTTCTCTTTATGTTTTGTGTACATACTGTATGTTTTTGCCTTGTGATTATCATGAGGCTTACATAAAATATCTTATAGATAACAGTCTGTTTTACACTAACAACTTAATTGCAATCAAAATCTCTACCATTTTGTGTATTCATATCATAATTTACCTCTTTTTACATTGTGTATTCACTAACAAATTTTTGTAGCTATAGTTATTTTTAATACTTTGGTTCTTTAATCTTTTTTTTTTTTTTTTACTAGAGTTAAGCGGTTAATATACCACTGCATTAGAGTATTAGAATTTCTGAATTTGACTATATGCTTACCTTTACCAGTGTCTTGTATATTTTCATATGTTTTCATGTTGCTAATAGTGTCCTTTCATTTCAACTAGAAGAACTCCTTTTGGCATTTCTTGTAAGGCAAGTCTAACGCTGATGAACTCCCTTAACTTTTGTTTGTCCGAGAAAGTCTTTATCTTTCCTTCATTTCTAAAGGAAAACTTTGCTAGATCCAAATATTCTTGGCATTTTTTTTCTAGCACTTTGAATATGCTACTCTCTCCTAGCCTCTAAGTTTTCTGTGCAGAAATCTGCTGATAGACTTAGGGGGATTCTCTTATAAATGACAAGCTTCTTTCCTCTTGCTGCTTTTAAGAGGAAAGCGGCAAGTTCACCTTTGGTATTTCACAGTTTTATTATAATGTGTCTTAGAGAAGATCATTTTGAGTTGAATTTGTTTGGGGATCTATGAGCTTCATGAACTTGGATGGGCAAATCTTTTCCCAGATTTGGGAAGTTCTTAGCCATTATATCTTGAAATAAGCTTTTTGCCTCCTTCTTCCTGTCTTCTCCTTTTGTGACTCCAATAATCTGCAAATTGCTTCTCTCAATGGTATCCCATAATTCATGTAGGCTTTCTTCACTCTTTTTACATTCTTTTTTCTTTATTCTCCTCTAGCTGACTACTTTCAGAGTTCTTGTCTTCTGCTTCACAGTTTCTTTCTTCTGCTTGATCCATTCTGTTCTTGATACTCTCTGCTGCATTTTTCATTTCATTGATTGTATTCTTCAGCTCCAGAATTTCTGTTGGATTCTTTTTTATGATTTCTTAAACTTCTCATTTTGTTTGTGTATTGTTTTCCTAATTTTGTTGGATTATCTTTTTGCATTTTCTTGTAGCTCATTGAGCTTCCTTGAAACAGCTAATTTGAATTCTTTATTGGGTAAATTGCAGATCTCCATGTCTTTGTGGTCAGTTACTGGAAAATTGTTGTTATCCTTTGGTGGTGTTTTGTTTCCTTGATTTTTCATGTTCCTTCAAGTCTGGCATTGCTGTCTTCACATTTGAAGTAGTGGTCACTTTCTCCAGTCTTTACTGACTGACATTGGGAGAGAAATATCTTCTGTCAGCCCTGCTAGGAATTCTGAGGCTTTCTTGGACCTCTGTGGATATGCCTGCTCCACACCTGTGGCAGAATTCTTAAGCTTGTATGCCTTCTCTTGATCTTTTAATGCATCAGGCTGGCTGCTGATAGTCTCCCTTTTGCTTCCCCAAGGGCAGTGCTAAATGTTCAAGCTTGTGGTTTCTCCTTGGCCCCCAGATTCGGGCCAGCTTTTGGTACATGCTCACTATCTGTTTGCTGAAGCTTGCTCTCATCGGTATTGGGATTGCATACAGGGAGGTGGCCATGGGGTGTAGGAGTATGTGTGTGATGAGTACAGCACGCTGGGAGTGCTTGTGGGCCAGTTGGGGGGAATCTGTGGGTGAGGCCTCCCAATGACTCATGGGCAAGCCTCATGATGGAGTCTGTGATATGGTTAGTAGTATCCAGGTCCCTTTGATATGTTCCAAGGCCTGGCTGCTGTTCTCCTAGCTGCTCACTGCTCCCTAGTCATGCAGCTCATGACTCAATACTCTGGATGAGGTGAGAGAGAAAGGGGCCTCTTTGGCAGCATCCCACTCAGCTGGGGAAGCCAGGTGCTCACTCACATGCTCTCCCTTTCCTCCATGGGAGGAATCGCAGGCCAAGAAAGGCTCTCTTGGGCTGAACTGTGCTGCCTTGGAGGAGAAGTGATGCAGGTAAAGTCAAACTATTCCTCTTACCCTCTCCAATGTGTCCAATCTTGGATTTTTTTGCTCTAGTGGTGTGCTGTAACTTCTCCACTGGACTCTTGGACTTCCACAAAGTAAGTGGTTGATTGTTTAAGTCAGTATTTTCCAGGGGCTCCCAGACCAGAGGGGCTGGTGCCAGTTTGTGGGCCATTTAAGGGTCCACAACTGAGACTGAGGTATATATGTCTATTACTTGATGCATGGGTGGGCAGGACTCCTCCTAGATTCCTTGGCATATGGGGCTTGATCCTGCAGCTCCCACAAAGGCACTTTTGTCCATGGATGGATGCCAAATCATTGTTGTTGAGGGAGGGATATGATATGAGTGAGGGATGTCTTATTTGGCCGTCTTGCTGACATCACTCCTCTCTCTATGTGCTAAATTTGGACAAGCACCAGCTCAGAGGCAGAACAACTGGGGATACTATAGATGGCCCTATAGAGCAGGGAAGCATTCAGGCCACATATTATAACATAAATTGGTAGGCTTTAATCATTTTGTAAAATTTTATGATATTTACTTTTCTTGTTTTTGATAATTGGAAATTTTTTATATTTTCCAGCCATCTAATAGCCATTTTATATATTTTTTTCTGAATGTTGTTAAAAAACAATAGTAACAAACAACAACAAAAAAGAAGCAAATTACTGTACAGACTCTGAGATCCCTGAATTGGAGTTAATTTTTCCTTTTGTATATAAATACTTTTTCAAATTATGTCGGATTTTGTCTTCCATTGTGCTTAAATCTTTGAGGATCAATAACCTTTAGATTGAAGAATCTGATGAAAACTTTGCATGCCGGAAAATATACATATGCACATGCACATGTCACTCTGCATCCCTTTGCAGCAGGGCCTTGGGGAGGAAACACACTTGAGAGCAGCAATTGGGCTATTGTTTCTGTACCACCCAACACCTACCTCAACTAGGAACCACCTGAGCTGACTCTCTTTAAGATAAGTATACTTTGTCCCAAACATAAACAAAATAGCTCAGTGGCTTACCTTGGTGAGCATCTATTACCCTAAATCCTAACAAAAATCTTGGAGATGAGCAGGGCGGGGAGAGGGTGATTGTGTCTTGCTGGATATTATTCAGCAGTAGATTCAGGATTCTAGCCCAAACCTCCTGATCTCTAGGCCTGTGATTTTGTGTAACACTACATCACCCTCCAAGGATTTCCATCTAAGACACATCTGGAATGCTCTACCAATTGTCAGAGGCCCAGGCTCCTACTATCATATTTTTTTGCTTCGGTTCTCAAGAGCATTTTATGGTCCAAGAGGATCGCTCAGCATCAATCATCACAACTGTATTCCAGCCAAAGAGAGAGATGGAGAAGGACCAAAGCGTATCTGCCAGAGGTGTTTGAAGTTAGCTCCCTAGACTTTGCCACATCATGTTTCCTCTTAGGACTCACTGGCCAGAACAGTCTATGTGCAGAGCCACTGCTATGTGAAAGGGAGGTTTGGAAATTGAGCTTTTATTTGAGTGGCCATGTACCCAGTTCAAAATTGGGAGACTTATTACTAGGGAAGAGAGGTGAATAGAATTTAGTGGGCAACTAGCAATTGCTAAGGGCAGGCGCAGTTTCTGGGCTCTATTCTTCTTATAGATGCTCAAATAAATGGCTGTTCACCTAAGATTGCTTACTGCTGCTGCTTTGTATTATTTGTATCCTGGGAAATCAATATCAATTTAATATTACCATATTTCATTGTAGATTTTTGGAACAAATGCATATTCTTTTTTTTAAAAACCTCTTATTTACATTTTCTATATTAAACGTAAAGTTTACTATATAGTACTGAGAACCACGTGGTGGAATCAAAAAGATTTCTTTGTCTTTGATTTTTTCCCAGGTTCAAGAAAGCCCAACATTCATTTGTTTGGGATGACCAAAATAATTTAAACACTCTTGTGAGAACAAGTTGCTAGGCAAGAACCTGAGAACAGAGAGAACTTGTGTATTTTCTGTGATCTGTTTTAAGTTTCTCTGGGAATTACTTGTTTATTTTTTCATCTAATGAAAATCAGGCATAGATGTTTGTTTTAAATGAGAAACAGAAACTTTTGTCAGTAAGCCTAATGTTTACTTAGCCAGTGGGCACATATGTAGTTATAGAATGTATCCAGAATTTAGTGTGAGGGGAGGGTACCTCTGATGCGACATTTAACAATCAGTTTGGAATCATATTGCCCACTGGAAACTAATTTATTTGCATTTGTAAAAATAATCAATAAGATGTTTCATTTCCTCATATAATGAAGCTCTGTGTCTCAGCCACTAAACCGTTGCCGTAAAATAATAAATTTTCAAAATACGAAACAATGTCCCTTGAGTGAATTTGGTACTAAGAAAACTAAGAAAGGAATGATGCTTTAGCAGATTTTTTTGATGAGACACTATCAAGAATATTGTAAGAGATAGCACACTTGTCACCTGGGTACAAAGTCCTTTCACCGATAAATGAGAAACGACAAGGGAGGAATCCCAGTCCTGAGTACTCAAACTTTCTCAGAAATAAAGGGAAGTTTTAGTTTTTTAAATTTTACTGTAGAGGGCCGGCTCCGTGGCCGAGTGGTTAAGTTCACGCGCTCTGCTGCGGCGGCCCAGGGTTTGGATCCTGGGCGCAGACATGGCACCGCTCGTCAGGCCACGTTGAGGCGGCGTCCCACATCCCACAACAGAAGGACTGGCAACTAAGATATGCAACTGTGTACAGGGGAGGTTTGGGGAGAAAAAGCAGAAAAAAAAAAAAAAGATTGGCAACAGTTGTTAGCCCAGGTGCCAACCCTTAAAAAAAAAGAGGAACATTGGCAACAGTTGTTAGCCCAGGTACCAATCTTTAAAAAAAAAAAAAAAAACTTACTGTAGGCACTTTTCTTTATAATTCATATGAAGTCAAAGAAGTAAAATACCCTGGGATGCCAGGGAAAAGAAATTTGATTAAGATAAGGAATGGTCTTGTCAGGATTTTTGATTTTTAGCCACTCAAATGATTTTTCTGGTTGAGAAAAGAAATATTAAACTGCATAATAGCTCAAATAAAGTGGTGTGGAAAATTTCTGTGTCTTTTATAAACTGTATAGTGAATGAACGCAGGACGATATTCAACGATAGAGATTCGTTCTCTCACCTCCTCCACCTAGAGACCCAATGAAATTAGAAATACTTATGTAAATTTTAAGGCTTAGAATTTCTTTCAGTCCTCTCTCAGTTGAGTAAGTCAGTCTGAATGAGGGTATAATTCCCATATGGCGTGTTTAATGGAACAAATTTACATTCCCGTGTTCTGAGCCGGTTTTGAATGCTAAATATTATGGATAGATATTATATTTTTTCTAAGTGGCAATGTAATCTTAGAACCATAGTTTTTCTTTTATTTTCTTGACTTTCACCTTCCCCTTCTGTATCTGTAAAGCAATTTTGTTAGTTTATATTCGTTACCCCTGGATAATTTTGCATGGGAAAATTTTACCTACCTCATAACTATCAGAAACACCATCGCCTTGTAGATTTGATGGCACTCTTTGTTTTCTGGGCCCCTAAAGGATCCATGAGGAATGTCCCAGATTTTTTGTTGATCTTTCAGGATCCTCAAAAATTTTATGCAGAGTGTTCTGAGAAGTTAAGTTTATAGGAAGTCAAGGAACTCTCTACTTGTCCCTCAAGTTCTGGTCAGGCATATGTGTTCTGGATTTCTAGAGTGTAGACACCACTGTTGTCACAGGATGAAGTCACTGAAGAATCAAGGCTGGGGAAAAGGTATTTTGTAACACTATCTTAAACAATGGGATTATAGACAGTATAAACGTACTAAGTTACTCTGATTGCCCTTGGTCAACCTGGCTTTCTCTCTTCAACTTGTCCTACATTCCCAGGCCTCTTTTCTATCTGTTATGTGGGCAGAACTCACAGCTAACCTGATTGTCCTAGCTGTGCCTCTAGCTGCCAAGAGATGTTTTGGCAGGAGGTTTCCTCTGATTACGGCAGGTTAAATTAAACTGTTTTGAATTTAATGTACATTATGTCGATGAGAACAGGACTGGTTGTTTAAAGCACTGAGATTCATCTCTATATGAACCACTTTATTTCCTGATAGGACATCCTTTTGCTATTGCGAAGATATAAACAATATCCACTCCTATTAAAAGAATTTATATGTAGGCAAAATATGTTTTTGAAAATTGAAGGTCATCTTTCTTAATAACAGACTTTATGAGAAGCATTAATGCTTGATTATTAATGCTAATAGAGGAATGTAGACAGTATACTTCATCAGAAACAGAAGATGCATTTTGGATTGCGTTTTATTTTTATTATACTAGCATGTGAATGATGAAGCCACATGGAAAATCTGATTCTGGAGAAACTGAAGGTTCTCATTTCTTTCCTGTGATCACTGTATATCACCTTTCAAAATACTCAAAATCATACTTTGAGCTGGGTTCGAACTTTACTTTGAGCAAAGAAAGGTAGTTAAAAGCTTTCACTTAAAGATATTTGTTAAGGTGCTACTGGGAATAAATAAAAGCAGAAAGAAATAACACAGGACTTAAGTGAGCAAGAGAGGGACTGTTCAGGTGCTGTGGAAGCTCCATCTAGGGATAACTGAAGATGGACTTTCTGGTGGAGAAAGGCACAGAGAAGGATTAATTGGCTTATTCCAAACTGAGCGCAATTCTTTAGGAAGTGTGCTTGAGGATATACTTGGCAATAAATTTGACAGCTAGCATGGTCTCTTTACACGTTGACTTTATCCGAGATTCTGCAAGGAGAAAACCAAATTTGCCTTTCTCTCGGAGCTCAAAGGCAAATGTGTGTTTGATGCCCAGGATGTAAGCCCAGTCTAGAGAAGAGCCTGATGTCGGGTCTGTAAAACATAAGCAGTAAATATTTAATTAGAAACAAATGCTAACATTTTTCTTGAAATGGAAATTCACTGGTGTAAAATTAGCAATAAAAACAATTATGTGTACAGTTAATTGCAGTAATGAATGGGAGTAGTGGTCTGCATAGTATAGAGTGTTGAATAAAAAATAATCTTGGCTTTGGAATCCACCAAACATTTTAAAAATGTGCTGCATATTCAACCTTACTTTTTGCTTGGGTCAGTACCCTAAATTGAGTTTTTTTCCTGGGCACACGTTGTTGCAGATGGTCTGAGCAAGTGCAAGCAGCTGAGAAAACCAACTGAAGAGGGGTCAACAGTCACTGAAAACCTACCTAGGAAAACCACGCACACAAGCTATGCAAAATTACATCCTTTCTAATAGTTCAGATCTCTTTCTAGTCAAGTTGCTAGGTTAAACTATTTTATAGTTAAAAGATCAATAAAGTTATTAAATCAGTTATTTCAAGGATGTATTTAGTCCCCTAATCCAACTTTTCCATGTTGATTTTTATGAAATTTTACTAGCAATGTTATTATTTGGTAAAAAGATAGAAAATAGAAACACACATCTAGAAGTCATATACACATAATGTTTATACAGTGCTTATAAATACTATAAATGCATTTATGTATATTTTGCTTTACATAATAAAAAATGATTTTTCTGTACATGAAATCATTTATGTTCTAGGATAAGTAATGAGTTTAACTGATATTAACATGTTAGGTTTGTAAGGTAAGAATTCAAAGCTGTGATGAAGAAAGAGAGAAGGAATATTTTGGTGGAAAGAGATAGGGTTGGCTCTTAAATTATTTGACAAATATTTATTAAACCTTTAATATTCACAGTGTACTTTATTTGGCACTGTGGAGGGTGGGTGGTGCAGGGTACAAAGATGAAGAAGATGCTATTGGTGTCTTTTGGAACTTACAATTTAGCGGAGAGAAGTCAAAGAGGCAAATCAATAGAGTTGGGCAGAACATATAGGTACGATAGGAAAGGTACAATATCTCATGAATATTTAAAGGAAAAAAGAGATTATGCTTGGTGAGGAGGATGGCATTTTATGCTCAGCACTTGCCCAAATACCACCTTCATAATGGAGGTGGTATCTGAGGAGAGCCTTGAAAAAAGGCTAGTATTTTTCCAGTAGAGATGGATGGCCAATGAACTACAAAAGGATGGAAAAGCATGGAGGCATTTTTAGGGTCCAGTAAGATCCAGTTGTATGGGAATAAATGGATCAGTGAGAGTTTGTGGGCAAAGCTCAGAAAACCTGATAAATCAGGACAAGGTGTTTTGTTTGGGAGGCAATGATAGCCATTTCAGTGCTGGACTTAGGATGGTTAATCTGGACTGGAAAGAGTAGAGACCAGTTAGGAGGTATTGTGGAATGAAAGCCTGAACTAGTGTAGAGTCACCACACTGGGAATAGAATTGAGGGCTCTACGGAAGAAACGCTGGAGTGGAAGAGTCACAGAATTTGATAAAAATGATTGAGATTTCAATCTGGGTGGCTAAAAGCAATCCACATATTATTAACAGAAACAGGAACTCGGAGAGCGTAGTGATAGGGAAAAGAGAGGGTGAAGGAAGGAAGACAAAGGATATGTTTAGCATCGATCAGACATTCAGGACAGAGCTTGGGAAAACAGATTTTGAAATTATTGGCAGGAGCATCATAGGTGAAATTGGCTTGCACACTCTCAGGCTCATTATGTCCTCTTGGTGGACTGATCCTTTTATCATTATTAACGTCCCTCTTTGTTTGCTCCGAAATTTATTTTATCTCATATTTAATACGGGCACTCCTCTTTTGATTAATATTTGCACGGTGTATCTTTTCCCAGCCTTTCAATTTCAACCTGTGTCATAATTGAAGTGAGTTTTTTGCAGTGCATTGTTGAGTCATAATTTTCAATCTACTCTGCCAATCTCTATCTTTTAAATAACACACAGATAAATTATTGATATGAGTTAAATCTGCCATCTTATTATGTGATTTTTGTTTGTTCCCTCTGTTTTTTATTCCTCTATTTCTCTTTTGTTGCCATCTTCTTGGTACATAAACATTTTTAGGATTCTATTTTGATTTATTTATGATAATGTTTTTGAGTATATCTCTTTGAATACTTTTCTTAGTAGTTGCTCCAGGTATTACAATATACATACGTAACTTATTAGTCTCCTGGCATCAACGTTTTATCAAGTGAGAGAGAGAAACCTTACTTGTACTTAGGTTCTTTTTCTCTTCCTACTTCTTAAATACAGTTGTCTTGAGTACTTCTCTATATACGTTGAACATCACAACAGATGGAGTTATAATTTTTGATTCAACCATCATAAGGGGAAAGTCTAGTTACCCTATCTATTCATTCATTTATAACCTAATCCATCACTCTTCCTTCCTTTCTATAGTTTCAAACGGCTTTCTGTTTTCATTTCTTTCTTATTTGGAGATCTTCCTTTAGCCATTTTTAAAGGGTACGTCTGCAGGTGACAGATTCTCTTAGCTTTCCTGTGTCTGAGACTGTTTTTATTTCCTCTTTATTTTCGAAGGATATTTTTGCCAAATATAGAATTTAGAGTTGATAGTTCTTTTCTTTTAGCCCTTGAAAAATCTTGTCTCTTCCTTTTGGCCTTCCATGGTTTCAGATGAGAAATGTGCTGTCACTTGAATTGTATTTTCCTTCTAGATTGTTTCTCTCTGGTTACCTTCAAGAGTTTTTTCGTTGTCTCTAGTTTCCAGAACTTTAATTGTGTGGCTCCACATGAGTTTGACTTTATCCTGTTTGGGTTTCGCGTAGCTCCTTGCATACATTGGTTTATGTCTTTAGGAAACTTCAGTCTCTATTTCTTCAAATCCTTTTCTCCAGCCCTACTCTCTTTCTCTTCTCCTCCTGGGACTTTGATGACTTGAATTTTGGATCTTTTGTTATTATGCCACACATCCCTGAGGCTTTGCTCATCTGTTTTCAGTTTGTTTTCTCTCTTCAGATTGGGTGAATTCTATTCACCTTCCAGTTCTCTGATTCTTCCCTCCATCATACTCATCTGCTGTTGAGCCCCTCCAGTGAGTTTTAAAAAATATGTTATTGTATTTTTCAGTTCTATAGTTTCCATTTATTCTTTTTTATATCTTACCTTTATTTGCTGAGATTTTCTATATTTTCATTTGTTTCAAGGCTACCTGTAATTGCTTGTTGAAGCATTTTTATGATGGTGACTTTGAAATTCTTGTCAGATAATTCCAACATCTAAATTATCTCAGTGTTGGCATCTCTTGATTGTCTTTTCTCATTCAAGCTGTGATTTTTCTCATTTTTGGTATAAGTGACTTGATTATATCCTGGACATTTTGGCTATTATGTTAAACCTTAAATCTTAGCTGAAATCTGTTTCAGCAGGCAGTCATCCTGTTGAGGTTTAGCGTGCAGGCCTGGGCTTCTTTTGTGACTTGTGGTTCCAATGACAAATATAGCTTTCAGAGCCTTTGCATTGCTATTTTGGTCTGGTGGGTTCCCCTAGTGCTGCTGGGCTCCCACTGCTCTCTGCGGGTAACTGCTGCATGGGCCAAAGGTGATTTCCCCACTGGGCCACCTGGTGCCTCTAGGTGGCAAGCGTGGACTCCAGCCTGTGAGGGTAGAGAGCACTTCCCAGATTAGGAAAGAGCCCGAAGGAAGAGGAGGGGCTTGAAGAGAGGACTTTGTGAAGTATCTGCATATCACACTATTTTTTCTTTTTGAAAATGTCTACTTTTAGAGGCAGTCGGCTGAGACAGTGTAGAAAAGGAGGAGACAAATGAGGAGGGTTCGCTGTCCTGGAAGCCAAAGCAATGGCAAGAAGAAACGATGTCCACAGGGTCCTGTGTTGCAGGGAGTTTGTGGAGCATGTGAGCTGAAATAACTGTACTGGCTTAGTGATCAAGAAGGCTGCCATTTTTAGCTAAAGTGAGGTTTAAGTTCATTAGGAAAAAAGCACATAAAGGTAAGAGTTTAGTAGTACTGGAGGTAGAGTAAATAGGAATTGTGTGTTGCATGGTGATTTAGAGTGTGCTAGACATTTTAATAAACCTGGCCAGTTTCTAGCTGCACCAGCTCTCCATTTTCAGTTAGTAAACTATTGTGATTTCAAAGACTTAGAGTATGGCTACTCCGTTTTGACAAATTTATTTGAAATTTCTCATTAAGATCGGTAGTGGTGATTGAGAATATATGTGATTGATGACTTTTCATTAATTGTGAGATGTTATTGAGTGTAATATATTTTCTTTTACGACACCATTTTTTTGTATCTTCGAAACCTTAAATTTGCAAACAAAAACTATATTAAGGCATAAAAAACTTTTTACTTGTAAGAATGCATTATTATAGAATTTAATTTGTTGAACATGCTACTTAGCCTTTTATTTATCTCCATCTGTACCCACTAAAATATGTGTATATATTTATAAAATATAATAACCATCACTTGCTAAATACCAGGCACCCTTTGAAGTGCTTTATGTGTGTTAATTCATTTCAGTAATTCCTGTCACAGCCTTATGATTCCAATACCAACTGCTGTTTCACAGAAGAGGAAACTTAGGCACAGAGAGATTAAGCAATTTGCTCAAAGACAGTAGCTAGGAAGTGGTTGAGTCAGGGTGAAACCCAGGCTGCATGTCTTCAGAGTGTGTGCTATGAAGCACTACGTACCACATGTCAATCTATAGTCCTCCCAATAAAAAGTCTTCACTGAGTTCTACAAGACAAGTTTTTGTCGACATTTTCTTAATATATCAACATCAACAAATTTTTTGTCTACTCTTTTTGAGGCACGTTAGGTGCAAAGAATTTGCTGTAATACAATCAAAACAAGTCAAAATAAAACTGAGCCAAACTAGGAATCTAGTTTCAGCCCAAAGGAATCCACATACAGTGACACTGGTGATTTAATGTGTGTTTTTTAATAAAAAGTATTATTGACGTGCATTAAACATAATAACCTGCACTTTTATATCAACTCTAGATGAAAATTCTATTTGAAGCAAGAGCTGAAGCTGGAGATACACGGGCCTGAGTTGAAGTATTTTCTCTGCACTTCTGTTGCCCCTTAATATAATCTCAGCTTGAGTGTCTCTTAGTAGATATGTATTGGGTGTTGTGAGCTACAAATTCGGGTCTGGATTTTATCCTCTTCAAAATGTACAGTGGTACAGCGTGGAAAACAGTACGGGGTTGAGAAACAGGAGCTGATCTAGAAATTTTGGTGGGTGGGGAAAGCAAGAAGAAAGGCACTTTGAAGGTAACTGTTTAATTAATGGTGTGACTTACAGATTGGTGATACGAACGATGCAAGCTGTCTGGTTCCCATCAATTCAATGAGCTCTTCTTGCTAACTAGGTACTATGTTCAGTTATTTCTAAGATGGTAAAGGATTGGTTATACTGTCAATATGCAAATGTAAACATTCACAATCTTTTAACATCCATTTTTGTGCCACCCGATATCGTTGCTTTGTGGCACAGTAGTTGGTGTAGCATTTGACTCTGGTCTGGAAGGCTGATTTTTGTTCCTCTTCTGCCCCAAAGTGATATAATTCTTCTGTTTCTCCATTTTACAGTCTATAAATGAGGGATTTAGCTTAGGGCAGTGGTTCTCAACCTTAGTTTCATCTCAGAATCACTTTGGGTACTTTAAAAAAATGCAGATTCCTGGGCCCCACCGCAGACTGATGAAATCAGACTCTCTGGTGGGGGGCCTTATCGCCTGCGTGTGTTAAAACTGCCTCAGATGCGTCTAATGGAGCCAGGCTTGGGAACCACGAATGAGATCATCTCCTAGGTTTCCTCCTGGTTTCAAATTTTATGACTTTAACTTACTTGCTATATTTGCTTTGTAGGTTCAAATTGCAAACATATTTATTTTTTTCTGGAGGTCGGAGATCTCTCCACAATTTGGGTTTTAAAAATGCTCCCTCGGTTCTTTTCTTCTGTCTCCATCAAATCAAAGAGAGAAAAATACTGGCAAATGCTAGATGCTTTCCCAAACTCTGGGACTTGTTAAGTGACAATCAGGATATTGGAATGATTAAACTATAATCGTGGGATGCCCTTATTTTCTGTTCTTACCAAGTCAACCACTTTGCAAGCCCCTGCTTCTCATGGGTGTTTGATTAACATTTAATCAGACGCTTTATTGAAGCAGTCACTCCTAAAAACTTTGAATGTCTGTCAAGCTGCTGTAGCCCTGTATAGAAGAGGCAATTCTTTCTAAATCGGAATTCCTTAAAAAAACTTTGAACATAATAAAAAAAGTTTAAAATACTGCTACACAGTTGTGCAGAGTAGTAATTCCTGTCCACCCTATCCTCCCTTTTTGAAAGTGACACATGATGGCATGGAGCTATGGTACCTTGGTTCTCTGTTCCTCCCAGTTAGAATGTAACCCCTTGGGAGCAGTTATTGTGTGCTAACTCCTCTCACCTCTCTCTCAAAGCTCTAAAGTGCTGGATTATTAGGTAGGCGCTCCATAAATGCTTGCTCATTAAATGACTGTGATGCAATGCCAGGCATAGCTCTAGTATGCTCAGAATTTGCATATATATATGCAAACATACATTGAAATTATATGTGGAAAGTGTGAGAGTAATAATCCTTTGATGTTCTAGTTGCCATTTGCAAAATTTGTTCCTGTTGGGAATCCTTTGTTCTTTGCTGTCAAGGATATCTATGTGTCTTTTCTGCTTCTGATGTAAGACTTGCTCTTTTTCAGCATCCCTGCTATTTCTCAGTATCCACCAAGTATGCTGCCATTTTAAACTGGTGTTCTAGTCTGTCCTCTTGTTCTTTATTTTGCTCAATTTTGGCCACTCACAGACATCATCTGTTTTGAAATCCTGTCATCCACTTGGACATGTAATGAACCCGTGGCACGGCTATGTCACAGCAAGATCTATTTGGATGCTGGTGATTGGCTGTGTCACTGTACTTTCTCTTCAGCCCTTTAGTGACCGGTCGATAGGTGATTGCTGATGAAGGTTCTGTAGGAATGGAACTTGTCTGTTTTTTTAAGTCATTTTTCCAATTCCACCAAAAGAGCCTCCAGTAAGTAGGCTCTAGAAGCTGTATGTGATGATGCCATTTTCAAATTCAAAGAGCAGTGGTTGAGGGTGTAGACTTTTAGTTCCAAGTTTATAGTTTTTTGCTTTGGTTAGGGAAGTGGTTTCCAAGGTGTGGCCAGGTAGAGTTATTGCAAGGAAACCATAGATTCGCGTGTACGTATTTATTTTTTCAATCCACAAGTTCTAAAAGTATAATGGAAATAAGTATGTGTGTTTGGTGGTGGTGGGGGGGTTGTCCAGGAAATGTTTAAAAGTTAAACAGCAGTCTTCATGTTAAAAATATTGGATATCATGGCTCTCAAAAGTGATGCAGGCTAAATCAAGCCTAGTCTTGTTGTGGTTTCAATGCACATTCACTACTTTCGGCTAAGTCAGGGCGCCATTTTCATTGACCAAGTTTATGGGAATTAATTCTGCTGCTGTTCCGTGCCCTGCACTGTGCCAGATATTATGTGGTCTGAGAGAAGATTGGAAGTGTAATCTTTGCTTTTGAGAAATTCAATTTTGTTAGGAAGTTAAGGTTTTGTAAGCAGTTTCATTGGGAATTTTCTATAAAGTTTGGGCCTAAGAACTTAAGCTTGGAAATGGTTTGGAGAAAAGGTGATTTTTATTAAAGTATTTCCAAACTAAGATCAGTGGGATCCTGTTACAAGAGCAGAAATGATCTCATTTCCCCCGTCTGAATTAATGGTCTTTGATTGGTGAAAACCAAAGGAATTTCTTTTCATTGCTTGAAAATAGAAAAGCCTGGTTATTTTAACCACAAAAACCAAATGAGAAAGCAGTACGCACGGTAGCTGAGATGATGGGGCTTTCCCTTTGTTACAACCTGGGACTGAATTCCAGCTCTGTACTTGTAGCTACAACTACTGCCCACCTCCTATGGGGTTGTGAGGATTAACTGAGGTTGTGAAAATCAAGGGCAAAGCACAGTGCATGACATGTAAGAAATCTAAGTCAATAATTCAAAACACACAAAAACAAAGTCTAAAAATAGTGGAGAGTGAGAAGCGGTGCTGAGACACTACAACAAAAGCAAGAGAACCAGAACCTCATGACCTCCTTTCTTGAGCCACCAAGTAGGTTTCAGCTGAATACAATAGGAAGGGGCTGGGGGAAGGACAGGAAACTGGTTTTACAGGATCCAACTGGCTGAAGCTGTTGGCCTATCCATTTTCCCACCAGGAGCTTGGGAAAAGACTATGCTTGCATGGGGACAAGGCCAAAGAAGAAAGAGTCCAATTAAAGTTAAATGGTTTAAAAGAAATTTATCAACTTCACCCCAACTAGTTCTCGTTAGTTCCTGTGAGGATAACATGGTGGAGGTGGTGGAGGTGGTGGGGAGGAACAGGAAGGGAGATGAATTAAACTGGGAAGTTGTCTTCACTTAATAACTTCTGTTGACCTCGTTCTAACCTTGTAAAAGTTCATTATAATTTGTTTCTAGAAAAGTCTTATCTCCCAAAAGTGTGGAATCTTTCCCTTAGATTCACATATAATTCAGAATTACCTGTTAAAACTGAAGTTTAAATTAGCAATTCCAGATGTTTTAATCCTAATTTACAAATTCTATAAAAAAGAATTAGGGAAAACGACGTAGTAAATAACAGGAAAAACTTACAAATTGTTGATGCTATTGTGCCATAGATGTAGTGGGTTTCATATCGAGTTGATAGAACATTGGTGCCAATCTTTGCAACTTTGACCTGGAGAGAAAGGGAAGTTGGAGTGCAATAATAGGATACTATGTAAATGCCGTTACTGTACTGGAGATTTAAAAAAGTCAATTTTCCTGGTTATTTGGCATTTGAAGATCAAAATAAAATGAGTGATTAAATTACAAATTTACTTTCAGTAAGATATACTGTCATTGTGAAAACTTCTAAGTGTGAAATCAGTTACGTACATGGTTGTATCTCATTTTGTATTTCCACTCTTTCTTTTTTTCTTGTCTCCCTTCCTTTCTCCATCCCTCCTCCCTCCCTTCATTCCTTATGTATTTCCTTCTAAAAAACATATTCTCTCTTCTTCTTCTCAGACTTTTTTGGCTTCAGATATTTGTCTCTTTGAAAGTCAGTTTCTCTCATGTTCCTCCTCTCTGTCTTTATTGGCTCCACATTGCCATAGGACTTTCTCCACAACTGATTTTAGCATGCCAAGGGAAGAAAGGTGGTTGACTCCTCTTTAAATCAGAGTTTCTCTTCCAGAGTGGCATTTCATGACCTTTAATACACATTAGTGTTTTGTGCTGTTGTAATGAACTTTAATGGAATAGAGTCACTAAGATATTTGTACTCTAAATGAAGACTTTTTTTAGTCTATATGTATAGTGTATATAACCAAGAAATAATTTTTTTCTTAATAAGTTTAGTTGCTGTGTAAGAGCAGACTGAAAGCCAATGGTGGTGTCAATGCATAAATCATAGACATTTCTCTACATACCAGGTCCTCATGGTTAGGTGGCAGTTCTGACATATATCCAAAGGGAAACAGTAGCATCTGGGAGTAGGAATGGAATGTGATGTAGGCCTCGATTGATTTCAGGTGGCATCGGATGAAGTCAGTGGCAGCTTTGGTTTCTCTCTCGGACTCTGGTGCAGGGCCCCGATAGGTATCTGCACGTGGGTCCTTGGTGTTAGGAGGAGCTGCAGAGGACATGGATGGATGAGATCACAATCTGCTCCTCATCAGTACAGCCCCACCTCTTCCCACGGAGATTCACAAAATGTTTCAAACATTTTAGTCTCAGGTTTGCAGCGCTGTCTCAATGTCTCTGGTGTCACAGTCTCAGCAGATTAACTTTGTACAGACAACTCAGAGTGTAACAGACCCAGCCCACTGGAATATTTTAACCTTGTTTGTCCCCCCCACCCCCCCACCCCGCCCCCGTTTCCCAGGGTCGCAGGAATGATACATTAGAGGCAGCCACAGACCTGGAGCCAGAAAGAACCCAGTTCCAATTCAACCCAGGCTGTAACTCTCTGGAGACTGGTGCAGATTACCTTCTTTGAGCCTGAGTTTCTTCAACCTATTTCAGCAGGCGGCTCTCAATTAGGCACAGCTGCTATTATCACAGTCATCATGGTAGACTAGAATTAAAGGCCGAGGTGGCATTTTCAACAAAATTATTTAAAGGAAAAATTTATGAATGGAGCAGTGGTAATTTCTCCTTGAATGCACGTAATGATAAAGTCCTATTTGTGTAGCAACTGTAGTGCCGTCTGAGGAAGCAGGCCTCTGCTTTCACTGCCTTTCCATGAAAGCTTTTCACTTGCTTTGCCCCAGATGTTTCTTTTCACTAAACATCTGAAGAACTGGTGTATGCTGGTTTTAACCACTGGTATTTCTCAACTTTTATCAGGCCAGGAAGAGGAGGGACCTGAGACCTCTCTTCAGATTATCTGAATTATTGTGCATCTGGATTGTGCCTGATTTAGCAAGCTAGATATATTAAATAAAAGATGGTTTGATATACAACCCCGCTACCTACTTCCTCCCATACAACGAAACATTCATAATACTTCTGCGATAGTGATGATCATCTTTCATTTTTTAGATTGGAAAATTAATACCTATCTTTACTGAAATAAGTAGGTGGTTTAAATAAATTTGGTGTCTAAACACTCTTTTTAGCTATTTTCCTTGAGATCAAGTCAGCTACTCACAGTTCCATGAGACATCAAAGTTCCTGTTGAGGTCAGTGCCGATGCATTGGGAGTCCTGGTTCTTGGAACGATTTTTTCTCCACATGCGGTTCTGCAGGACTGAATGATGGAAGCGTTTACACCAGATCAGTTTGCGTTTTTCAATTTGATCATTTCATATCCTCTTTGCAGTGTCTACAGCTTTATTTGAAATCTATCTAGTTAACCTGAGGCCCTTTATTATGAAGAAAAATATATTGTTTTCTTACAACTTGTAATATTTTCAGAAATATTCCTTTTTATATTAATATTCTAAGGCTTTGACAAAATAATTCAGTTAGTTTTAAAAACTGTTGATTAGTTCTCAGTATTAGATAATGATCAACGATGTTCTGAAATTACCTATAATTTAAATTATAACTTCATTACATCTTTCACTATTTATAGATTCAGATATAATACAGGTCAAATTGTAACTGTTGGGGCATAATTTTCAGAAAAGAACTTGATGTGATAGTATCCATCTGAAAGTGCAGTATTAATCTTATTTAGCAAGAGCAGGACCATAAAGCATCCTGTTAAAGACAGACAGACAGATGTCTGTGTCACTCTTTTCAGTTGGCCCTCTGTATCCCAGAGTTCCGCTGATTCAACCAACTGCAGATCGAAAGGCCTGCGATGGTTGCATCTGTACTGAACACGTACAGACTTTTTTCCTTGTCATTATTCCCTAAACAGTGCAGTATAACAGCTATTTACACAGCATTTACATTGTATTAGGTATTATAAGTAATCTAGAGAAGACAAAGTATACGGGAGGATGTGTGTAGGTTATATGCAGATACTAAACCATTTTACATAAGAGACTTGAACATTTGAGGACTTTGGTATCCTTGGGGGACCTGGAACCAATGTCCTGTGGATACTGAGGGATGACTGTATTTATTTTTTGATGCAATTATTCCACCTCAAATTCTGTCCCATCTTGATGGAATACAATGACTTTTGCTTTGAGGTCAATGTGTTTGTAATGTCTTTAAATGGCTTTTATTCTTAGTTAGAATATGCTTCTGCTATATCATATAACATAAATTTCCTTTATAATTATTTTTCCACATTACTAGCTTCCGCAGCAAAAATTTCATATTATTTCAAGGACATCTATGCAACCAGGAAATCATGCTTGCCTTAGTCTGAAATATACTTTTCTGTATTGGACCAACTGGTTACCCAAACCTTAAACTTAAGGTATAACAATCAGTGTGCATTAAAGTCAGTAAACAATATATTATCTAGATGCAAACAAGAGACTACAGAGCAGTATCTGTGTCCATGACCAAATATATCCATCAACGTTGAACATGGGAAGAACATAAAAATTCATTCGGTCCAAGAGTTTGGTCATAATTTTGTTTTTTCCATAAGTTTTGGTTGCCTGTAGGGGTAGGAAAAAAATTAAGCTATTAGTATAAAGTTTAGCTACCATGTGGAAAGCTGTGGTTACAATAGTAATAACTACCACTCTGTAAGTCATTTGCCCAAGGTCACATGATTTCAAACGTATTTCCCTTAAACTGCATGAAAATAAGTGACCTATATGGATAACAGAAAAAAATGACACTTATTCAGACTAGTGAAATTAATTTAACTGAACGTTCTTTAAAGGATCATTTAATTAATGAGATTTGTGGCATTCCAAATGTAGCATGCAAGATATGTTTCATAGAAAAATGGAGGCCACATGAAAAATTAGCAGTACAAGTTGTTTTTAATGGATTCTTTCCTTCACATTCCTTAGGTAAATATAGATTGAGTCTGTAAGCATAGGAATATGTTAATATTGGAGAGGATTAATACATTACTTATAAATAGGATTAAACAAAATATGCTTTGTTACTAAGAAACTCAAACCATTTAGAAATTGACTGATCCACATTTTTTCTCACATCTAGCTAAAATTTCTCTAGTTATCTGGACTTAATGTGGTTACCTAACATCTCTCTCATCATTCTTGGAAATCTCTTCCAGACGTATGTGTACTGGAGCCAAGAGATTTCACATAGCCCCACGATGGGTGTTCCTTTATGGGTTGAATAAGGGGAACTCTTGGGCCTCAGCTGGAACAGCTAAAACAACCACAAGGATAAGACAGTTCTACTGGCAGATTCGTTCCTAGTGAAAGTACCCATGCCCAGAAAGCCACTGTCACACGTATTCCATCAGCATGTTGTATACAAAAGCTGCAGAGAGAGAAAGTTAAAAGATAGTAGGAGTCAGAATACAATAGAAATAGAATGAGAAGAATAGTAAAGTTATAAATTGGATTTACTTTTTTAAAAAAAGTGAGTTAATTTTCATTTGGAAATGAAATTTAAATATGAAAATTCCAAGTGCATATGTGGCCAATGAAATCTCTAAATAGGAACTAAAGTTCTGGGCTTTGAGCGCACTGAAGAAAGGCCACGTTTGTAGGTTGTCATATTAAGGTGGTTTCAGATTTTCTATACTTAACTATAGGGAAAACTCTCAAATTATAACCCAAACATTTTCTTTTAGTTTTATAAACTGTCAGCTGGAGTTCAAGAAGTTTGAAGGAAGGTGTCAATTTTATAAAAACTGCAACGATGAGTAAAATCCAGAGCATTTATTTCCTGACAGCACCAAATGTGGACTCTTCTAGTTAAGTGGAGCTGCACTGGTTTGGAAAGGGGTGTTGCCACTCAGCGAAGTGCTGGAGACTTGACAATCAAAGGAGAATTGTGAGAGTGTTCCGATTCACTTACCTGATAGACAGACCACTGGCAGAAGGCTGGGGAGATCCATTCTCGTGCATGAATGCCACAATCCATAAAAATAGCCTTCCTTCTTTCATCCTTTTTCCCAATCTATTTAAAAATAAAGTTGAGATATTATTTTGCATGATCTCACACACTGATCCTTTGTTGTCCAATAACTCATTCACATTCTCAAAGCAGCGCTTTCCCCTGTCTCCTGTGGAATGAGGAACTGTGCAAGCATGTATTATTCTCAGGGAAGACCAGGGCACATATCCTTAAATGTCTATACATAATTCATCATCTATTACATAGTATATTTTTCAAACATTTTTTCCAGTACAGAGTTGCTTTATAGGGTTTTTTAAAAAAATCACAATCCATTTTTTTCTTGTTGCTAACATCCACTGGTCTGAGAAATAGTTTATAATATTGCTTCTGCTTCTGTCATTTCCTTTTGGTTTTCTGGCTTCATAAACTGGAGATGGTCAGCCTGGATATTTAGTTTGTAGTTGTGTTTGCAGTGGGGAGGAGGAATAGTGGCGGAATATTTGAAGGGCTGTCATTTTGGAGAGAATTTAGGTTCATTTTGGGGGGTTGGACGGAAGGAATGGATGGGAGTTCAGGGGAAGGAAGGGCTTCTGGGTTACGAAGGGGCTGCTTCAGGGAGCAGTGGCTTCGGATGTACAAAAACCCAGCAGCAGCTGAATGACAATTGTCAGCTCCGTTAGAGAAGGGAATCCCCCATCAACACGAGGTTAAATGCCTCACTTACAATTCTAGGATTCTTAAGTTTATCTTTTCTTCATGACATTTTAGTCATCAGTTTCACTGAATTGAATGGATGGAACCTGTTTTATACCCCAGGGACATCATAAACTCTTGTAATAAGGATACAGGATAAGATATTTGTCTGCATGTGTCCTCTGTGTCTAACATTGTTTATTCAGGGACTGTCTTGGTTCTACCTAAAACCACCCGTCACTTCTATTCTTGAGTGGATGTCTAGAGCTTAAATGTCCTTCAAAAACTAAGACTTTTTATTGTCTCAAAATTAGCTAGATGTGTCACAAAGTAGCTTTTCAATTCATGTTTTTCAACAATAATAAGAATCAGTAGTTCTTGAATTATTTTTACCTTGAGAACATATAGTGGGTTATCTTCAGCAGTAGTTCCAATTTTAATATGAGAAACCATTTCAGGACGCTTATGCACCATTTTTTCAGTCTAAGCAACAATCTTAAGAGCAAAACCAATTCGAGGAATTAGAATAAAAGAAAACTAAATGACAACAAATGTTGAGGATCACTCTTGTTTTGAAGCACAGGCATTTTGTACTGTACCTTGTCCCAGGTATTGTATTTTGCATAGCTGTGCCTGCCTGGGATATCTTCTTTAACATCAAACTGCTTATCAACCTCTTCTTGTAGATCATGAATCAAGATTCTGTTTGACAGGGGATTGATAAAATACACACTTACTGAGAAAGAAAATCACAGTTATTTTTCACTTGCAGAAATGTTCTCTTCATTCGTCTCTCAGATCAAGTTGGCCCTGTTTCTTCATTATTCTCTAGCCATCTCTTTTAGATGTGTCATGTGTCTGGCTTCAGATTTCCCATTTATTTAGAGCTGTGCTATCCCATGGCAGTCTCTAGCCACATATGGCCCTAGAGCACTTAAAATAGGGCTTGTCCAAAAGCAGAGATTGCTGTACGTGTAAACCATACACTGAATTTCGAAGACTTAGAATAAGAAATTATGTAAAATATCTCACTAATAAGTTTTATATTCATTACATGTGGAAATATATTTCAGCATGAATATACTGGGTTCAATAAAATATATTGCTAAAATTAATTTTGCCTGTTGCTTTTTACTTTTCTGATGTGGCCACTAGAATATTTAAAATCACACACGTGGCTTGCATTATACTGCTACTGGGCAGCGCTGATCTACCGTCACACCCCATCTTTCTCCAAAGTGCACACACATTCACACACACACAACACAGGCAACAATGTGTATTCTTATGCACATCCTTTATCATTTCAGACTTTGAGAGCTGGGAGAAAGTTGAGTAACAACAGTAATAGTAAGCACGCACTTAGCACTGGTCATTGCTCTAACCACCTCGTGTACATTAACGTGTTGAATCTTCACATGAGATTATTATCCTCATTTTACAGATGAGAAAACTGAGGCACAAAGTGTTTGAATAGCTTGCCCATGGTTTACAGAGCTAGAAAATGGTTAGGCTGGTTTGGAGGGGGCGAAATAAGATGCAGGAAGAATTGCTGGGAAGCTAATGTTGGGGAGCAGAAGCTTATGCCTCTACCCTCTTCTCTATTTTCATCTCTTCCTGAGTCGTCTCGGCATCTCCTTGAGTCCCACGGCTCTCATGGCAACCTGACTGTAGCATGTTTGTGTCTCCAGATCTGGCCTCTCTCCTGAACCTCCCTCTCCCCTTCCTCTTCCTTGCCTCTCCCGTGGCTGCCACAGCCAACTGCCTGCCTGACACTTTCACTTGGACATCCATGTGTTTAGTGTGGGCCAGGTTGGGAATTTGAATGCAGGCTTGCCTGACTTCAAGATTTATGTTTCAAAAATACCATGTGTCATCGTATACACAAATACTTTTGTATGCTTTGTCTGTTTTGGGATTTTCTATTGTGCTCCATTAGTCTGTTTTCGTACTCTTGCGTAAGAACCAAACAATATTTAATTATAGTTTTAATATTGAATTTTAACATTTCACAAAGTGTCTCTCTATTCTTGCTTTCAAATTTTTTGAGTAGTTTCATCTGTTTTTAATGAATGTTTTTGTCAGAATCATTTTAGAAATTATTATAAAATGGGCTTTTGATTAGAATTTTATTAAATTATGTATAAATTTGAGAAGAGTCTTGTTAATAATGAACCATCTATAGCTGTCTTTTTGATTCCTCAGTAAAATTTTGTATATTTTGTTTATTCAGATTTTTTTTATTAGTCTTATGAGTGGCTTTCTTTCCACTAAACATTTGAACTGGTTATTATTCATATATTAAAAAATATATTGCTTTGGTTACACTTATCTATTAGCCACTTTATTAGTTTAAAAATTATCTTTTTACTTCTAAGGATTTTATATTTATGTCTTTTGGGTTTTCTGTGTAGTTATTTCTTCTGCAAAAAATTATATTTTCTACTTTTTTTACAATAACTGTTTCTTTTTTTTCCTTTATTGCATTGGCTAAACTCTCTGAACAATGGAAAATAATACTGGTGAAAGAGGGCGTTCTTTTTTTTTTCTGGTTTTAACAAGAAAACCTGTCTTTCACCATGAGTATAATGTTGATTGCCATTTTCAGATTAATATGACAGTATCTATTGATATGATCAAATCACCACTGTCCATCCATGTACAGTGGCATTAAAATGTATTATTAGATCCTTTAATATGTTAAATATTATGTTACAGCCATAGGAGATATACAAACACTCTCACAAAAAGCCTCGTTCATCTTATTTTAAATACAGTTATAAAAAGCTTGTCCAACCTAGAAAGAATGCACTGGACATAGGGAAAATGACTCACAGGAAGCAAGCCTACTCTCAGTAGGTGAGAGCTGACGGCAAAAAAAGGAAAGTGAAATGACACAGAGAGAAGGATTTAGCACACCTGGGGTCAGAGGTCCCTTGATGTAAGTCCAAATCACCCAGCATATTCTGGTAACTTAAATAGCCCTTGAGGATATCACTCTCTTACAGCACATATGAAAATTCATGTTGATAATGATAATCCTGAAGGTAAACAGTATTCAATATATTCTATTTTGCAGGGTAAGGAACTGTGGCTTATGATGAAAGTACTTCAGTGAAATACTTACAATAGGGAATTTTTTGAAGTTCTACTCATCTGAACAATTTCCTTATTTGGATTATCTCAATTCCTGTTGACTTCATGTAAAACATGGCGTTAGTCTACTTTTGTTGATGAGACATATGTATTTTCCTTCTGTCAGCAGTGAGTCCTATGTAGGAAGATGTTGCCTACTTTTTCATTCTAGTAGGACAGGATCCTGCACTCTTTCACCTCCATAAATGCTGTCAATTAGGGCAGTAGTGATCTAGTGGGGAGAGGCTCTGTGGTCAGACATTCTTGGGTTCCAACCCCAGTTCGGCTACTTAATACTTAATGTGATTTTTGCTGGGTTAACCATCTCTCCGAGCCTCAGTTTACTCATTTTTACAATGGGACTAAACATGCCAGCCAGGATTGTGGTGAGGATGAAATGAAGTGAAACGTGAGATGTACTTGGCGTGCCATAGGCACCCAGTGAACCTCAGGATAATAGTGAAGATGAGTCACAAAACTGACAACCGCTTCACATCTGAACGTGTCTTCAAACCAGGCTTTGATGGTATGTAGCTGTTCGACACTGATTCCTTCAATTTCTTATGATAATGAGCTGTGACAGTGTGGCACCCACTCTACTTGTCGGTTTCTTCCTGCTGATTGACTGACTGACCTGAGTTTGGAGGCAGAACATAAACGAGGTGTACTCCTAATTAGAGTTTATTTAGCACATGAGACCGAGTACTGCTCATGAATATTGATTCCCATTAACAGCACTGACAAGCACATTATTATGCACATTATATCTAACTCATTGTATGCTTGGCTTTTGACTTGCGATAAATCTGGGATTTCTAAGAAAAAAAATTGTGACAACAATTTTGGAATCAGTTGGGGCATGTTGCACTAAAACTCACCCAAAGCCTGAGAAGGTTGGAAATTATATTTTGAGTGGTCATTACAGACATCAATATTTTAAGCTCTAAAGAGGGCACGTGGCTTTTGCTCCACCTGCGTTAATAGAAGTAGAGGAACCAGACAAAAGAGAAGTTTTATGGTTCCAGAGGTTGATTCCTACTATAAGGCAGTATTAATTAGTCACAGGAAGCTCATATCTAAGAATATTTTTAGACTTACACATATCAGTTTAGCTCTTGCGATAATAATAGGAAAGGAAAATTGTATCAGCTGAAATACAACCTTTCCACAAGTGCAGCTGCATGAGGACATCAGAATGGTGCCAGATTGTTGCTGATAGGGACTAGAAATTAAGCCTAAGGCTGGAAATTAAGAACTAGGGCCAGATGTTATTTTCATGAGCACTTCCACTAACCAGCAGCCAGGCTTAAGCAGATGAAACCAAATTACTTTCTCTTGAATATTATTTTAGCACTCCAAGTTTGCTTAATTTGTTAAAAAAAATTCCTAAATTTAGGTGAAAGGGTAAACAATTATCACTGAGGATTTAATGATGTAAATGGCTAATGTTTGTTGAGTCTTATGTGCTGGGCACTCTGCTCAGCACATTATTTATATTTTATCAGTTAATTTTCATGTGAACACTATTAATTGGGTACCATATCACCTCCATTTTTATAGGGGTTGGGTTGATTTCCAAAGTTGACGCAACTGATAAAATACACAAGTTGACATTGGAACCCAGAGACGTCTGACTTCAGAGTCCTAGCTGTGAACCATTGCACAACGCCTCCATCACAAGGAGTGAAATCCTCGGGTGCTGCCATCAGACCCATAGTCTTCTTAGTCTACTGAGGCTTGTGCAAAGTTTGCGCGGTTGATCAGCTCTCCTGGAAGCCTGCGTCCCAAGGTCAGGGAGCAGGAAACAAGTTCAGAGAAGAGGCAAGATGAGTCTTATTTTGACAGCTTCAAGTCTCCCTCCCTCTGCTGCTTTTAGAGAGTAACAAAGAAGGAACGGAATACCGTGGGCCACGGTGTGTGACTGCTATAGCCTCTGGTGTGTGTACCTGCGGTCGGAAGGGATGTTTCAGAGAAGCAGAGTCATTGTTATAGTGCTTTATACACTGATCTGGACCCCGTGTCTCCATGCCCACATTCCAGCAGGACAGGGGCCACTCAAAAAGCATGATTTCAGGTTTCCAAAAGATCTCATTTGTCCCCAGTAACTCCCTAATTGGGTTACTGTGTATCAAACTTGGCCCTTACTGACATGGATTTCTCAACCTTTGGGGCATACTTCTGGGTTGGATAATAAACTTTAAGGCACTAATTTATTCAGTAGGAGGGAACGGGAGCATCTGGTGGTAGCCTCTAGTGATCCCCTGTTGCACAGTGTGCATGTGTGTGTGTGCGTGTGCTCATGTAAGCGCATGTATAAATGGTCTTTCCTCCACGTGCAATAACAGAAGTGAAGGAACCAGGCAAAGAGTGATTTATGGTCCCAGTCAATCTTTAAGAAACCCCTACGAAACACCATTTTAAAGAGGAAGAAAATGAGGTGGAGAGAAGTTAAGTAAACTGTCAATGTTAAAAATACCTAATGCATGGCTTAAATGGAACCGGACCCTGACAGCTTCGCTCCAGAATCCACATTCTTACATACCACACTCTTCTGCTTTCCACCGTGACCAACATCTCATTGACGTTTGTAGCAGGTGTCAATATATCTGTTTTACTCTTGGGCAAGTAACATATAAAAATGTGGAGCAGAAGGAAAAATAAATGGTTTGAGACATTAGAATGACTTATTTCATTGAAATACTTATTTGATAGGACCATGTATATCCTTGGAATATGAATATGTGTCTGACTGAACATTATTAGGTCGTTGGACATTAATATGAAGTGTTGATGAATCCTGTGTCAGTTTGGTGTGGATCTCTTTTCCATTTCCCACATAATCTTATGTGGATTTTAATAAGATTTTACTCAATTGTATCATTTGAGTTTTACTATTATATTAATATTTGTTTTCTGAATTACTTTTCATTAACACCTCTTTATTTTCTAATTTTAACTTTTGATAAAAGAAAAGATAATCTAAAATGTATCTAAGATATGAATATCTAAAATTTAAGATATTAGCAAAAGCACTAGGGTTTTATCTGCTGAATCTGGATCTGACATCTGGCCCTTCAGGCTCGGTCCAATGGATGGACGTGCTCTCCTTTAGACATTTACTCAGCAGTCTGTTCAGGTTGGTTAGTATATCCACATGATTTCCTTTTGGGGCTTGGCCTTTTATGACTTTGTAAAGGTGTAAATAAAAAGGAGCAACCATACTACTTTAGAATCAAATCTGCCTTAGCAATTTAATTTTATGAAAATTAAAAGAATATCACGCACAGATGCTTTAAACTAAATAGTGGTTTATATGCACTGCCTAGTGAAGGGTGTCTAAGCAAACCAGCCTCCTGCTGTGGCTTTATCCACACTGGTGCCTGGGTCCAAGCAGATGTTTCTGTTCTTAGAGACCTCTTCTCTCGCTGACTGACACCAAGCAACACACGTAATTAATACGCAAAGAAAATTATCTATATAATTAGTACTTGGAGACAAAATTTTGAATAGTTCTTGTCTGCACAGATCACTTTCCATATTTATATTTCCAAGGAAGGTAACTATCTAATTATGTGGCTTTCCCACAACTGTGGTTAATTTGGACCAATTTCTAGAAATCGTGTTCTAATTAGATAAAACTAATTTTTACAGGTAGTTGAACACTTTGGTTCTTGCTGTAGATAGCATGGAGGCATCTTGGCGTCTAAGATATGCCATTGTGAGGATCTGGAGTCAGCCCTCTGTTTGGGTCAGAATCGTTTCAGGCTGGCAGAGGCCGAGAGGACCGAGGAGGAAAGAGGGCTGACGGGAGCTTTGTGATGGACTAGAAGGATGTCAGCCGCCTACCTGGGTGTCTTCTGTCACAGTGACTTATTCCACTCTCCACTCTTATCTCAAACAGCTAGCTTTTTGTCTACATTACCAGGATATGCAGGAAAACATAATGCTTTGTTTTTACCCTGCTGTTCAAACTAAATTATACAAAATTGGCGAGCTACAATTTATTTTAGTTTGGGCTGGATACTTAGTAAGAATTGGTTGATCACAGGAGTGCCGGCAGGTTTTTTTCCTACATTAACCGAGAAAAGCGAAGAGTGTGATAACCGAGGCACACATCTGGGAAGCCTGACAGTGAAGGGAATCAAGAGACGCAGTCTCGGGGGTGTACAGAGTGGGGGACGGTTTCTCTCACAAGAAAGAATCAAGACGTCACCTGAACCTTAGTATAAGCAGGGTCCATAGTGTTTGACTCATTTCCGCTATTTTGGAGGTACATTTATAAAGTGTCTATTTCTAATTTTAATGGTGCAATTTATAAAAACACAGAAAAACACAAATCGATACATTAATTAAAACAGGCTAAATGCAGTATAAATTAATCTTGAATACGTTCTCCCCATTTATTAACTTCTACGTTTGCTTCACAACTCTCCTGAAACCACAGTAAAAACAAAGACAGAGATCAACAACATCACAAATAATAGTCTGCTACTTTTTAAGCCATTAAGCCATGAACAAGAATGTTGTTTGTCTTCTGTCTTAGGTGTGTCTTTGCTTAATTTCAGTAAGAGTTTATATATATTAAGGATGCTGTAGTAATACCATAAATACAATCAAGTCAGGATGAGCAGCAGTAAACCCCGCTCTGCAGTGTGACATATGGGATCTTGGTCTCCACCAGCAGAAGAAGGCCTTTTCAGTTACAGCACTGAGTTAGTAGCAGAGGCATGAAGTAGCAAGTTGGAAAGAAAGCACTAGTGCTGAGCAGTGTTTTGAGCGGGACGGGTGTCAATAAAGGGGACGCCTGGGGTGACAAGTGCTGGGGAGTTAACACAGGACCCTTCAGTACATCAAATGCTAAATGTTTGAAAGTGTAAAAATACATTTTGTTTTCTACATTATGCATTGATTTGTGATAGTCATCGCTGGGCTCCCTTCTTGCTCGCTGCCCCAGGGCCCAGACTTGCATGGCCCATGGACGGGGCTCAATAAATTCTAATTTCCCCTATTTCTCTATGAGGCCACAATGATTCATTTCAGCATCTTCAGTCATTCAGAATTCTCTCCTCTTGCATGTAAGTCTTATTCTACTGCATTGCTTTTGCTTTCTCTGAGGAAGAATTTCTTCCATTAGAATTATTTATTTATTATATATTTTACATTCCCATATCTCTGACTTAAAGGTGAATTCTCCTTTGATGTATCCGGAGAATTCAAATAGAAGCATGTGGTGCTGGTGGTCACCAGCGTGGCTAGCCATCCGTGCCTGCTCGCGTGCACTCTGTCCTTACTAGGGGCTGATGTTTGGAGGTGGCAGATGTAGGTAGTTGTCATTCTTGCAGATCAGAGCAAACAGAAGATGGAAGTTGAGTGGCCAATATAAGCAGGCCTCAAGAGTCTGTCAGGAAGGAACTGTAAATTTTATCTCATAGATAGAGCTTTTGTTTTTTTGGCCCAATTAAAAAGTAGTACTTCCCTCGCAATTTCAAGACTCCCCAAACTTTAAGTATCCAACACATTTGAACATTTTCATAGGACTTACTTATAGTGCATTTTATTTTGGTCCAAGGCAGACTGGATGGCTTGGGATTCCTTTTCACCAACTCGGAAATCCACCGTCATGTTAGCAGCTACGTGGTGGGTGGCATCTGGATACCAGAAGTCAAGCTACGGAGATGAGTTCAGTGTTAGCCACGATTGTTTATTTGCTCATCCAACACATATTTATTAAGAAATGATTGCGTCATACGCCACAAAAGGAATTTGGGGTTCAATGTGACTAAGGTATGGATCCTTCTCTTAATAAGCTTATGAGATTTTTGCAAATATATTTACGAATTGCTGAATATTAGGGAGTGGGAAAGAAACCATTTGTACTGATGAGTTTTTCAGGACATAGTATCTAAATATGTGTATCTATATATCTCTATATGAATGTATACAGTATCTATATATCTATACGTAAATGCAAAAAGAATGAGCAGCTTTTGGTTAATCTGTTTGTTTTCATCATCTTGGGGCTAATTGGGGTTGTTACAGAATTGAGTTAGCCAAAACATCTGTCTCTCATTGGGAATATAGATTAAATATCCCCCCACCCCCGCCTGAGTCAGGCCTCAAAACCAGATGTCCTGTGAACTCTGGAATTCCTGGAAGGCTTGTGTCTAACAGAAGGCATAATCTCCAGCCTTGTCATTTTTCTAGCAGTATGTCCTTGGGCAAATTACTAAAACTCTTAGAGTTTCAGTCCTCTCCCCTAAAAAATGGGGCTAACAGGACTCCATTGGGACTGTCATGAAGATTGTGAAATGGGTATGAGGTCTGGGACATTCAGGCATTTAGCAATGCTGATTCCCTTCTCTTTCTCTTCTTCTAGCTGAGAATTTCAGAAATTTGGTGAATGAGCCCGGAAGGATAGCATTCAGATTAAAATAACTTTGAGAAGATTCCAATGCTTGTTGTTCTTCAAAATTCACACTCAACTATGAAAACGAATGAAGTACCACTCCCCAGCCTGGAAAGTGCGAAGGAGGTACTCAATTTCCACCCATCACACCAAGCTCGTGGGCGTGCCCAAGTCTACCTGGCTGCTTCGTAGTTGAATCTTTCTCTACCTCTGGGTCAATCGATTATGTGCCAGTATGAGGCTGCTATGAACCAACCAATATTTATTGGTGTATTTTGATCAAAAAGCTACAGTGTGAATTGGACGTAAGAGAGATGAGTGTGATTTAAAGGCGAGTTAGGCGGGGCCGTCTCATCACAACAGCAATTTCTCTGTTGTAACAGGGCCATGTGGAGCAAGAGTGTAGGGCTCAGGGAACTTTCATGAGAGCTGGGTGCTGTGGTCGTAGAGGCTAATAAAGGACTCATGAGAAGCAAGAAGTTGAGTGTGGGAGACAGAGCATGTATGCATTTCCAACATGCTGACCAAAGCCAGGGGCGAGCACTGGGTGTTCTAAGCACACAAGAAGCAATCCAAACAGGGTGATGAGAATTGGTGGACAGAGAAGACTCCTGCCAGAGACACCATCTGCGTTGGGTCTTGAAGAGTAAGTATGAGCTAGCCAAGTCAAGAGGGAAGCACATTCCTCATGAGAAAAGGTGTGTGGGCCAAAGTGGGTGAGTCTTTGTTGTTCAAGGGGTGAGAAAGAGGGTGGGGGAGCAGGAGACTGCAGAGGCTGGCAGGCTGGCCAATCATGGGCTCTGAGTGCCACGCCAACACCGACAGAAAGTGCATCTACAGTGTTTGTTATGGCCAGGCCTGCTTCTAAGCGCTACCCAAATATTAGTTCGCTTAGTCTTTATAATAACCTTAAGAAGTAGGTATAATTATTATCACCATTTGATGGAGGAGGAAATTGAGACCCAGAAAGGTTAAGTAACTTCCCTAAGGCCACAGAGCTGGGATTGGAACCTCTGAAGACCACGCTCTTTCCATACGATGCTGCTTCTCATTAAAAGCTTCAAATGGAGGAACACAACCATCAGGTTTGAGAGGGAGCAGGCAGGGTGTGGGCGGACTGGGCTTTGTGGGAAGGAGGAGCAGAACCCGGAGCGCCAGTTAAGGGGCAACTGAACTCTTCCCAGGAGAAGGTAGGGCAGCACGAACTTGGCAGTGGCAGGGGCAGGGAGAGGAAAATAGCGATTTGGACAACATCTGGCAAGTAGAGTGGGCAGAAGTTTTGACTGATTCGCTGTGGAGACAAGGGTGTGCGTGATTCTAGTAAATCCCAGATTCACTTCTGGGCTTGAGTCTGATGTGTAATCTTGGTCGTTTAATTACTGTCTTTGAACTTCAGTTCTTCTGTTTTAAACGGGTTAAATTATGACACTGACATTGAGAATCTCTTAGCGAATTTGAAATGGTATATGTCAGGTGGCACAGTGCGCCTTTTGTGTAGGAGCAGCTGCATAAATGATAAAACGATCACGTCGGCCCGTTGGATTTGGAAAGACTGATCTAACTTTAAGGGTTTCCTTTTAAAATGGACCTGCTCTTGGAAGGGTCATATCTTGCTGTTGTCAGCCAGGTGGTCCTTCATGTTACTGGTTAATACTTTAACAGAAATTGTGCCACCGGTGAGGGTGAGGGTGGGAGCGAGCAGCATGGCGCCGGCAAAGCACCAGGAATGGCCCCTTGTGTCACAGTGTCACCCAGAAAAGGCTATTTCTTGCAAAGCTTTTGAGAGGGAAAGCGGAAGTGGTAATCTTGGGAAAAAGCAAAAAAGGGGGAAGTATTGGTGATGGGCTGACTTATCCAGGCAGCTCCCCCTCCTTCCCTTATCTTTGTCTTTCATAGCTTCGTGGACATTAAACCTAAAATAAAAGAGAAGCAGCTTTCAGAGAACAGGGAGAAAAGATAAAATATCCCTCTGAATGCTTTACCTTGTTGGTTTTGGCCAAGTCCTTTATGATGTTCGCTTGTTCTTCATCCTGGGGCTTCACTCAGAACACCTTCTCCCTTTGAGAATGCAAAAGATGCAAAGTGTGAACTGTCAGGACTGTTCCTCAGTCCTCCTCCCACCCAGAGCCGGAGCACAGGTGGTGGCATTTACCTGTCAAAGCGGACAGGAGAGATGGTGAGGGCGGCAGCGATCAAGCCCACGGGGGGCAGGAGGAGCCGCATGGTTCTCTGCCCGCCCCAGACCCTCTGCCAGTTTTATGCCTCAGCTCTTATCTGGAGGTGGAGCTGATTTCCTCTTAGGGGTCTGGTGGATGAAATGGTTTTCCCCTCGTGTTTTCTAGTTGGGGAGGGAGGAGTGGGGTGGCAATACTAGCACTAAATGCCCATTTCATGGCAGGCACAATGTCACACTACTCATATACCTTTTACAATAGGGAATATCCCATTTTACAGATGGGATGGGAGGCAAATTCCATTTTTAGTGAATAACTTGCCCAAGGTGGCGTTGCCAGCATGTTCACAGAGCTGGATCTGACCCAGTTCTTTGTTCTAAAATACTACTCTACCACATGCTGGAACTGAATGACGGAAGGAATCAGTTTGAATTTGCACTTGGAACCTGAATTTGGGAATCTGGCCACAGAACCTTGGTTGGAGGTCCTTAATAACAAAAAATATGTTTCTGAAGCTACATTGTAAATTGTTAAATTAAAAGCACTTAAATTACAAAATACTTTGATTATACTAAAAATATTGTAAGTAATCTGGAAAACGCTGAGGTGCTCACCACCTAGATTTTATGGTGGTTATAGTTTTGCCGTACTTGCTCCGTACCTCTCTTTGTAGAGAAGAAAACATCAGAGAAACAGCTAAAGTACCCACATCCCCATTCCTTTCCCCTTCTCCTCTCTGTCCTCAGAGGCAGCCCGTGTTCCTAAAGTGGCGTGAGGACTCCTAGAGAGAAGATAGGAAGCTTGCTCACACGTGTGTCCATCGGCTTCTGCCTTCAGGGTCAAGATGCTGTAGGTGCCCAATAAACGCTTCCTGAGAGTTGAGTTAATGAAAATCATTTACAGATCATTTCAAACAGTCTCTCAGGCGGTCTTTGGTCTTGAACACAACTCTGTTGACTATGGATTATTAAGAGAAGGCAAGACTTTTACCCAGAATCATAGGTGACTGAACAGTGAGTGAATTTACCTAATGAGATAACTAATTAGAATTTCCTTTTAAAAACTACCTCTTCACAGAGACAAATGTATAGAGGGTCATATATGAAACTTCTCAGAGTCATGGTTGTATATTTTTATTATAAAATAATATCATTGGGGAGACGCCCTTGTTATACGTAGCTTAGCTTAGGCAGCAATAGCTTCATTCATCTCTGTCTGATAGGCGTGCGACATAACGTAAGGCTCTCTTTTATTCTCCCAAGAGAGGCCCCTTGCCCCAATCCTGCAGATAGAGAAGAGGAAGGTTTTGCAGACGCCTTCGTGTTCTGGACATTGGACAAGCTCATCAGCACTAGAAACTCCCAAAGCAAACGCTCGCTCCATTGCTTCTAAGGGTGCGTTTGTCAGGGGCACAGAGGACAAGAAAGAGCTCCACTTTGGAGTTAGATGGATGTAACATCAGACACTAGCTTTTTCACCTTGAGCGGGCTGCCTAGTCCTTCTGGGCCTTCGTTTCCTCATCTGTAAAGTGGGGATGCAAAGGCAGCTCTAACAAGCGGCTGTGGGAAGATAGCATATGTCGAGGACTTGGTGGATGGCAGGCCCTCAAAGAACGAGCCGGTGCCCTCTAGATAGTTGACAGAGTTGTTCTGTAAACTGACTTACCGTTGGCCACTGCAAGGCTGCAGAACTGAGCATCTGCATTTGTCATGTGGGGGATTAAAGTGGTGGCTATGACCTTTAGGGGTGAAATATCCCTCTGCATTTGTTTTAATGTGGACTACCTCAAGAAAATTTTTTTATGTGATAGCTTTGCTTTTTGGAGTTTTATTTTCTGACTTTAAAAGTAATAAATGCCCATTGAAAATGATTTAGCAAAATACAGAAAAGTTGAAAGAAGAAAGAAATCACCCTTCATTCTAGCATTCCAATATATTTTCTTGAAGCCTTTTTCTGTTTGACTAGATTTAAAACTATGTAGAGAGGCTGCTATGCCTGGTTTCAGGTCAAGTAGGAAGGATCTTTCTATTTTAGCTAGGGATCTAAGTAAACACTTGAGGATCCTGGTATCTCTCAGGAGAAGACTGCAGGTGAACAGATCGTCTTCTTTACACCTGTTGCATACTGACAGGTCTCTTTCTGGAACAGGACATAGATGTGGGATGCTTTTAAGACCTTTCACTCTCCCCAACCTGTTTAGCCTCAAGAACTGTACAATAGATGGATTTCAAGAATAGTCTGGAGCTTTTTCTCAGAATGAGTGTGTTTTCTTGGCAAGTATAGTTCAGTACAACCTTATATTACTGCATCAAGAATTGTAAAAGGTCTTGGCATATGTACGGAGGAGGATGAGCAGCTGTTGGACACCGTATCATTTTAGGGTTGACTGTAAGACAGTATGATGTTTCATAGGTTAAATTAATCTCTTTAAAAAGAGATTTAAAGTCGAGTGTTTCACACGGCAATAATTTTCCATCTTTCTGGATCTTTGCACTCCTAGGATTTTTCAGTAGTACATGTCTAGCCATGGTTTAAAATATCACTTTATTTTTTTAAGCTATGCTTTTTTGCATATTTTTCAAACATTATTATAGAAAGGAAATGTCCTAGAAAATGGAAGCAAAAGTTTTCTTGTGATTTACTGGAATCTTTCAAATAATTCTCTATCTTCAAATCAAATCCGGTGAACTTCTGGAATATCTTTAGGCATTTCATAAAGCATATGTTGAAGGAAAAATTTGTGACCCTTAGTTGTGTATGTTGGACTCAGTATCGAAACGAAACTGCTTTGCCTAATGCTGCAGAGAACTTCATTAGTGACAGCCAAGGTGGCATTTCTGGACAAAGACGTGGTGTGTGGTTCCGCGGGGTCCGCCCTGGTGCAGGGGGAGTCACTACCTCCTCAAATGAGACGACCTAAGAGGCTCATCAAGACCCCATTTGGTGCCCAAATGACATCATTAGCTATTGTCGTTCTTCCTTCTCTTCCTCCTGGGCCTGAAATTCTCTCTCGGACCAATTCATTAGGTTCGCCGGCAGAAGCAGGTGACACATGGCACGTGAGTCCAGGGATGGAGAACTTCCCTGATCCAGACTGGAAAACCAGCCTTGCTGTTCTGTAGTCACACCCCTGGGGAAAGGCAAGGCTCAGGGCGCGTCCCGGGCTGTGGGCGCACGGTTTACCCACCCTACTTCTGAACTCCGGGCGCCCGCGTTCGTCGGTTCCAGGTCGCGGGTACCCGCTGGAGGGGGCGGGGGCCGGTCCTCCGACTGTGTGTGGATGAAGCGATGCGCCTGCGGCAACGCCGCTTCGCTCAGGTGACCCTCCGATTCACAACACGGATATGATCTAAATTGCAGGGGGAAGATAATTTAGCTAATTTACTATTTTTTAAAGTTCCATCAGTACTGCTTAAGAATTCACAGGAATTTCTTTTCTGCACTGAAGGTGTCTCTTTTTCTCTGCCTATTTAAATAATGTATTACTAAATTATTTTGAAGATGACTGCTTGGTAAATTGTAGCAGCTGCACTGCTACCATCTAGTGGACAATTAGTGCAATTAATCGTTCTTTCTCTTGACAACTTCCGAACAAATCGTTGTGACTTCACAGGACTCTTTTTTGGAATGGAACACTGTTAGACATATTTCAACATATTATGCTAGATATGGAATCCTATTTTCCTTGAATCCACATAGAAAACAATGAACTAATAGTTTTTATATTATTTTAAAGGAAGAGATTCCCCTAAATTATAACTAAATACATATTGTTCTATTTTAAAATTTGAACTTTGCACAATACTGTCCAATATTAGCATGTTCAGTTCTGAGTCTGGAAAACTTCAAGTCATGTGTGATGCACGAGTCATGGAGTGATTTTTGCCTCTTTCATTTTAGGCCTAAATGGTCCAGCCAGGGCCTTGGCGCTCTCTGGTTTCCCTTCCATTCTGATGCCCTCGCCTTCTCTGGCTGGTGTTTTAAAGAACTTCTGACCATGCCATTTACGGTGTAATGTCTTCAGTAACTTTTCATTGTTCTCAGACCAATGTTCCAAATCGTTAACGGGACCTCTGAGCTCTGCCTGATATGGTCTCTATCTCCCTCCTCAGCCGCCACACCTCCCCCTTCCCTCGACTCTCCAAGTTCCAGCCTCTCTGGCTTTCTTCTCACGGCTTCTGAATAGCCACAGGGCCCGGTAGGGGTGCTCCCTTGGTCCAGCTGGTTGTGACTCATTCTTCACATTTCCGCACTGCCTGAGACAGCCTTCTCCCCTATGCCAGAGAGGGAGACCTTTTATACGTTCCTTTTATGTAGACTGCCTGGCACTTATTTGCTTGATATAAATTAAATCACTAATTATTAAATAATTACTTCATGACTGTCTTCCCAAATGGCTGTACCACCCTCGAGGGCAGAAATGGTATTTTTCTTTGTTGTTGCTCTGTCCTCGCTCGCTGAGCCCGCTGCTGGGCACGTGGCGGATGGCTCATGCAGTAACCTGAAGGAGCTGAGACGGAACTCAGCTGAGGTGGAGTCTTTTCACCTGCACACATTTTACCATCCTGAGTTCCCCCATGGTTCTCCTTCACAAGCCGCCCCCCTGTAACCCGCGCGTGTCTGCACGCTGCCAGTGTGGGCCGACGCCCCGGGGACTCTAACTCCTCTACGGCTGACCCACATCATCGCCTGTGCACAGCTTGCTTAGTCATCTGTTCACATCACTTTCCTCCCAGAGAAGCAGACAGTCTGTCACGTTTTTCAATTATAGTGATTCACTCTTATTATGGTCAGTATTAAAAGATGCAAGTAGTTTAATAGACCCAGAAGCTTCAGAGAAAGATTGGGATCTGGAAAACATCCAGGCAAACCAAAATAAGAACTCAGCACAGAAACAAAACAAAGAGTGAGCATTTTGAAATACGGCTCGGGGAGTTCTCCACTAGTACAGATGCTCCAGGACGTAGCTGGCCACGTATTTGACGGCCCGCAGCGTCTCCTCGCAGGTTGCCCGGATCTGGGATTCAGGGAGCGCAAAGCCATATCTGCCTGTGTCCCGGAGTTCAAAGGTGAAGGAGTATTTGATTCCTTGGTCGTAAGCCCAGTCATCGGAGCCACCAGCGGCAGGATCTGAAACGTGTGAACAGCAGAAAAAAAAAAATCTTAAACCTAGGAAGGAGGTTAAAAAAAATGCCAGCTTCCTTTTATAATTATAAATGTTTCACTGTGCAAAATAATATGAGTAGGTCAGTAGTCTAGTAAACTGGATCATAAGAGATATGGGGGCTGTTTTACAAAGTTAGTGCAGTCTTACCTCTAAGCCTGCTTCCTGGGAGTGACGTGTTTAATGCCCCAGGAAGTATGTACTTTGTGATATAGAAACTTCTCAGCGTGCTTGTGTGCCATGGTAAACTACGCTATACGGTGGTAATTCGTTTATAAAATATATATGATTTCCCGGGAAAAGAAGGTGTGTCTCCTAGGAAAATAAGGAAAGCTGCCTGTTCCTTGGCGAGAGGGGAGGACTCCAAACCCTGTGAGACTGTGCTGAGTGATGGAGTGGGAGCAGCCTGAGGGCGGCGCTGTGCCTTATCTTTGTTTCTCAGCGCCCAGCATTTGGCCTGGCGGAGACTAGGGATTTATTCAGTTATTCATCCACTAACAGTTACGATGTCACTGCCACACAGATTACGTATTCCCCTATTCATTCATGTGTTCATTCATTCATTCATGGACGGCACAGCCCCGACTGAGCAGCAGGCCGTGGGCTCAACTCTGGAGCTGTCAGGACAAAGGAAAGACGTGGCTCCTGCCCTCCGAGGGCTTACGGTATCATGGAGAAGAAACCTCATCGAGCTAGTCTGAAGAAAACATACACGAGGTTCAAAAATACGAATAGGTGGGTTGTTTCTGCTAGAACCCCCTTGAGAAAAGATTATACTCCATCTGATTCAGAGCAGTTTGAAAAAGGGAAAGAATACAGAAAAACATATTCTACATAAAGTTTTTAAAACACCCTCAGGATTGGAGCCTCTCCGACCGCATTGGAGGCCCCTTGATGACAAGACTGGACCTTCCTTCTAGTATTTCTAATCCTTTCAGACCTGGGCAGGAACCTGGGCTTTCTTTGCACGGTTCTGAAGGGCAGACTCACAGATTGTCGAGGCTCCTGGGCCATACGTGTACTTGGTGCCATACAGGCTGGCCAGTTCATTTACGGTGGCTTTGGCCAGGGCGTTCTGCAAAGAACCAGCAGTGAGTGAGGAAATAAATAAAAGACACACTGACAGACGCACACCCGCAAATGGTTTCTAAGACACTGAGGATGTGTAAGTCACAATTTGGGTTAGTGTTTTACGCTTATTCAGTGCCCATTCCAGTGTGTCCAGCTTAGTCATATGATCCAAGTGATTCTTGTGAAAGGATGGCTTCCCTTGTGCACTCCCCACACACTCACTCTGAGCTTCCCTCTGCCACACACATGTGTTATATTGTGTCCACACCATTGCTGGCCTCTGAGTTCTCTGTTACTTTTTCTGTCTTTTATCTCAGTGTCCCAGGGTCCAGCCCAGGGCTTGCCACTTCGTAGTTGTCTGGTAGCTGTTTGTTGGAACTCAGAGCATGATTAGCACTCTTCTTACCCTACCATTTGAGAATTAGGTCCTTCCATTGATTTTAAATCATTGTTGCAGTAAAGTATGTAGGTCTTAGTGATAAGTTCTGTTTTACTCAGAGGACGATCTTACTTTGTTTTCTTTTTTATTTACATAGAACTTAGTTGGTCTTTTCTTCTTTCCTGGAATTCTTTTTTTTACTTTTTTTGGTGAGGAAGATTAGCCGTGAGCTAACATCTGTTGCCAATCTTTCTCTCTCTTTTTTCTTTTGCTTGAGGAAGATTAGCACTGAGCTAACATCTGTGCCGATCTTCCTCCACTTTATATGTAGGTCACTGCCACAGCATGGCCAATGAGTGGTGTGGGTGCCCACCTGCGATCCAAACTTGTGGAACCAGGCCACCAAAGTGGAGCGTGCAGAACTTAACCACTCGGCCATGGGACCGGCCCCTACTGGAATTCTTACTTAGGCTTGTTAAACATTTTTTTTTAACCTTAATTCAGGTTAGAGAAGCAAGGCTCTAGTGATCTGTAACTGTCACAGAGATCGCCTTTACTGACATAGGAAAATGTCACTGTGTATTAAGAATTAGGTTATGTCTAAGGATCAGTTTGGCAAGTCTATCTTGTCTCTGGAGCTTGTAAGAGAAAAGCAAGGAGGCAAGGAAGTCTTTATGGTTGTGCAAAGAGGTTGCCTACCTCTTACAGAGAAACAAGCAAAAATCGAAAACACACAAAATAACCCCAAACCAAACCAAACAAAACAAAAACCACCTGGAAAAGTGGCAGGTTATAAAGCCAAGATAAAGTCATGACAGGATTGCGTGAGTTGGGGCAGGAGTGTTAGAAGCGACACTAGGAATGATTGGATGGTCCATGCAACGTGCAGGGACAGCAGAGAAAAGCTTAGGAATTGGCAGCTCCAAGGACAAGGGGTAGTTCCAGGTTAGAAGATTTTCAGATTGAAAAATTAGAGAACATTCATTCTACTTCAAAGTGCAGAACATTTGAATTCCAGAATAAAAAAAGGAGCAAGTATTATGTTTTCTTCTTAGAAGCAGCTTCACCCTCTCCTAAGACCCTTGCCCTCGGGCCCCTATGCCCAGCTTCTTAGGAGAAGGGCTCTGCATCCCGCCCCTGCACCGTAAAGGCCACTGGGATGCTCTTATTTAAATGAATCACTTGAAAAACAAGTCCCGACTCAGCTCTCTGGGGAATAAAGATCTGAAAATCCAATTGTTTACTACAGGAGAATTAGCCATAATTCATGCTGGTTATGAAACTAGCTATATTTCATACTTTGGCATCTTGATTATGTCTTGGACATATACTTGGAAAACTGTGAGGCTGGTGATGAAATCAGAATAATCCTGTTTTTTACAAAGTGGCAACTTCCCTTAGTCTTGTTCTAATATTAAAACCAGTTTAGTAGAGTCTTAGGTCAAATTGATGAGGGCATGGCTGCAAGACTTCAAGGATTCCAGCTCCCAAGACTTAATGCTTCACCAACCAAGTGGTAAGTTAGAAAATTTAGACAGAACTAGAAAATTTGAATCATGATTTTTCTCATCTGGTTCACTGAAATAATGAAATCAGTTTCCTGGAACTAAGTTATTATTCTCAGTTTTGGAAGAGTAACTTGAAAATTTTAGGACTTCACTTCCTTTTTCTCCAGACTGGTAGACTAATGTGTGCTTTCCCTTACTGCGAGAACCTTCACTGTTGTGATCTAAATGCATAGTTCCTACTGTTTCTCCTTATTCTAACCAATGTCCTACACTTGGGTCTTCTCTCCTCCCCTTAGTAAGGGGCCTTTGCTCATTGAAATCGGAATAACCTACAATCATTGCATGTGCTCAGACGAGATTTAAAACCATCTCTTAGAGACGTGAACATGCTGCAGTGCCAGTTCTTTTGTAGGTAAACAGTATATTTCCTACTATTCTACAATTTCTTTAACTTGCCATCCATCCAAGGAAATCTCTAGTTAGTTATTTTTGTGTAAGGCAGAACCTCTGATCCTAGAGAACTTATTCCTTTCCTAGCCACCTTCCTCAGGCTTTTCTCCTGTTCTGTTTTTTCCCCTCTTAAGCCTTGAATCATTACTTTTAGTTAGTAGAAATATGATTCTAATAAGTTTGGAAGGCGTAACGTACAGCACGGTAACTCTAATTAACAACACTGTGTTGTGTATTTGAAAGTTGCTGGCAGTAGAGCTTTAATCTTCTCGACATAACAACAACAAAATGATAATTACGTGAGGTGAAGGATGCATTAACTGATATGGTAAACATTTCTCAATATACACACATATCAAATCATCACACTGTACATCTTAAACTTACACAATGTTATATGTCAATTATATCTCAGTAAAGTTGGGAAAAAAAAGAAATATGATTCTTCAGGATTAGTTCCAAATGTGAAACGTTATGAAGACTAGAGAAAATTTAAGACAAGAAGATCGTTGTCACTATCTGTTGAACTCCTGTATGTCAGTTGACCTTCAAGTCTCTTAATATATTTATTGGTTTAACATAATATTTGAGTTATCTGACAAAACCGAAGGGGCCGGTTATCTCCTTTGACTTATTAACTTATCAGTTTAGTCATGACTGCCGTTAGGGCCACAGGGACGTGTTCAGTTTGCCTTTCCTCAAAGCAATAACCAAGTGCTTTCTGAGCCTTCAGAGGCATCTTTTGGAAACAGTTGCTCTGCCTTTGATGGTGAAGCAACATCTAAGATTGATGTTAGCTTAAAAAGGGGCTATGTTGTTCCCGTCACTGGTGCCTGTTGAAGGAACATTCAGTTTGTGCCTCAGCCTTGGCTCTCCTTGTCCTCAATTTCTCTCTCATCTTGATATTTACCTCGTCACTCATCTTCTTAGCATCACCTCATCGCCACGTCTTTCATTAGCTCTCTCACCTTCTATTGAAGTCCAGCCTCCTCTCTTGGCATAAAGAGTCTTTGTGAGTTAGTCCCTCCCTTCTCTCTCAGGCTGTATCACTGGCTGTGCATCCCCACATTTCTTCTGAGCCAGGCTTCCCTGAACTTCTTACCTGTACACCCCTTCCTGCTTCTCCCTACCTCCAGGACTTTGGGCATCCTTCTCCCTTGGTTGGAATTGCCATTGTTCTTCCAGATTCAGTTTTAGTGTCACCTTCTTTGTGAAAATGCCCCTAACTCTCTTAGGGAGCCCTGAGGCCCCCTCCTTTGTGAGGGCTCACATCTCTAGCAGAGTTCTTATCACTGAACTGTAGTCAATTGTTTTTGCGTCTGTTTGCCCCCCAGGCGAGCTCCTTGCAGGAGGGAATTCTTGGCCATTCATTTTGTGTCCTCAGCAGATTGCACAGCTCCTGGCACATGGTTGGTTGGTTGAGTCTTATCCTAGGGCTTCAGGCCATAACAGATGGGCCCAATTTGGGTGTGTGTGTGTTCACAGAGTGCTGGGCTCTGCAAAGGCTGAACCCACCTGAGTGGAGATTGGGGATGCTCGTAGGGAGCGTGGCGGTACCACATAGTGATGGTTGATGGGTTGCCACATTTAGACATTGACCTCTGCTGTGTGCTTTACTTATTTCTATTAATCTTTAAAGAAATGAAGTCTGTGCACCCTTTCTCTCAGCTCCTCCAAGGCCGAGAGACAAAAAAATCAGAACAGACATTAATCAACCAAAATATCATATTGAGAATTCCGATTATCTTAACAAAAATCCCTGGAATCAGTATGGGTCTTTTTCTTTGAAGAGTTCAAATACTTTCACAAATGTTGCTCATTTATCTTCCAAACATTATCTGTCCACATTTCATCGACATAGAATTTTCTAACAGAATGGAATGCCACGTGGGGCAGCACGCTTGGTGGGAATGTTCCAAACAAGATGGGTGGATGGGCCCTGCCAGGAATGGAGAGAGGTGAGCTCTGCCTTTGCTAGAATGTTAGAATGGTAACTCCTTTCCCTTGTCCTTTTCTGTAAAAAGGGTCTAAGACAGCTGAAGAAAGACCCGCAGAGTACTAGCACATCAGAGAGCCTCGTTCACATCTTGAAACTCCAATTAATGACACTTTGTGTTCAATCTGTCATTTGAGGGACATCTTGCATCCTTGCTCAATGGGTTCGAAATAAGAACTAACATTTGCATAAAACCTTAGACTTTAAAAAGAGCTCTTGATAAGAGCTAGATATTTTTATCCCCATTTTACAGATAAAAGAACTGAAACTGAGAGAGGATGAAAGAACTTACCCAAGGGCAAGCATCCCCATAAGTGGCTGACTTGAGCTAGGTGCTTCTTGCTGTAAATTTCGTGCTCTTTTATACTTCTCCTTGTAGCCTTGGAATACTTCAAAAGAAGTGTTGCTGGAGCTGGTTTTACCAATTGTAAGGAACAGAAGGAAGCTAAATATAAATCAGCCTCAGAGAAAACTTTGCTCCCAGGCAAGGTCAAACATGGCCAGCCTTTATTAATCCTTAGAGATGAGTTTCCTACCATGTCTTATGGATGTTCTCTTTTGTCACCTGTTTTCTTAAAAAGAAGCCTTGGCTATAGAACAAAAGACAGAGAGAGAGAGTCTAAAATGTCCCATCCAGCTCAAAGCCCAAGGGACAAAGGACTGATTAGAGTAATGTTTCCCCGGGCTCTGAGCTCCCGGGGGCTGGTGAGATGAACAGGCGAGAGTGCTCCTTTCCGCTGACCTGCGTTCACAGCTAACACGTGATCAGGAAGCCCCTGTCCCATGACTGTGCTCATGGTGCCCACTGCAACCTCTGTGTGCACAGCCAGTGTTGTGACACGGGGCGGCCTCTTCTCATTGTCCGCTGGGCCATTGTTACAGTACAAGCCCTGTGGCTATAAACCAATTCACAGGAGATTTTCTTCAGAATTTTGTTTCTAACTTAAGTCCTGAGGTTGACCATCCCTCTGGGTGAACACACGTGATAATGGAAGCATTAGAGCGATCTTTCACCGCAGCTTCCTTCATCTGTCCTGTGATAATGGGTAACTTACACCAAGGGACCAATGAGGAACTTAACGCTTATAATTTTAGTGCGAAAGGAGAAGCCCGCCAGGCCTCCACACAGGCCCTGAGGGAAAGCCTTTGGGATTTGGAAAAAACAATTATGTTTCTGAGAAAAAGGAGGAGGTAAACAGATGCGGGCTCTGGCTGCAAAGCCCAGAGATTAGAGAAGGACAAGGAGTTTGGAGAGACGATTGGCTCCAGAGAGCAGCGCCTGCCCATCTTGGCAGAGCCCACGGGAAGAGTGAGAATGCTTCCCCTGATGGAAACCAAACTGTTTCTTTGGCTGATCTGCACTAGTATTTTTAAGCTCTTTAAAATTCAAGGAAAATGTGAAGTGTGAGTCAGCTAAAGTTGCAAAGTCCAGAGATTTTTTTTTTTGTGGAGGTGGTGTTTCTTAACAAACATTAGAAAATAAATGCTGTATAATGGGGATGTCCAGGGTTACTTGCACTGCAGATTTGCAGAATGTTGTAAACTACTTGTGAGGAGGGTGTGAGATCCTGTGAGGGTCAGGGACCTTTGGCCAGGAATGTGACTCTTGTTATCTTTGTTGAGAGCAGAGTTTCTCAACCTCAGTGCTCTTGATGTGTGGGCTGGATCATTCTTTGTTGTGGGGGCTGCCCTGTGCATTGTAGGATGTTTATCAGCATCCTCTAGCTTCTACCCGCTCCATGCCGATAGCATTCCCACAGTTACGACACCCACAATATCTCCCCAACATTGCCAAATGTCCCCTGGGGACCGGGAAGGGGGCAAAAGTTAGTTTAAAGGAAAGTCAGATAAAAGACATAATTATGGTAAACAAGGGTGTATCTTAGAGAGAAAATTAAAAAGGAAGACAACTGGTTTTAAAGGTGCTCTGAACGCCTTATTTTTCTCTACCGACAATAATCTAAGTGTCTCCTAAATACCACTGCTAGGCCAATCCCCCTAGAATGTCATTTCACCAGCAGGGCTGCCAGATTTAGGAAATAATACAGGGCTACCCGGTTACATTTAAATTTCAGACAAACAATGAATACTTTTTCAGTATAAGTCTATTCCATGCAATATTTGGAACATACTTAAACACTAAAAATTATTTGTTGTTAATCTGAAATTCAGATCTAACCAGGAGTCCTGTACCCGACCTGGCACTCTTGTTTACCGGATCACTGGCTCCAGGGCCCGCTGTGACATGGGATTCATTCTCACATTCAAGTCCCTTCATAATCCGATTACGTCACTCCCATTTTTCCCTCACAAGAACACTCAAAACAGGCTGACCCCTTCTACTCTACTCCTCAACTCCATTTCTCAGTCCCACAGTTGCACGTTCGTTGGCTCTTCTCTGTGCCTAAAATACTCTCTTCCTTCCTCAGCCACCCAAATTCTGCCCATCCTGCAAGGCTCAGAACAAATTCTATGTCCTTTCTAGAACCTTTCTTGAATAGCTTCATCACACGTTGCCATTTTCCTGCCCTGAATTCCTACCACTGTGCCCAGTTGGAATCTCCCAATTCTATACTTTTCTGGTATGGTTTCTGACATCTGAGTCTTACTATTTCAATAAGTCTTACTATTTCTATGTTCTCAATGGCAGGAACCATGGTTTATGCTGAGCTCTCAACAGGTGCTCAGTGAAGTTTCTGCTAGTTGCCTGATGAGCCGTGTACCGGCTAGGCCCTGTAGTGGAATTCTGACAAGCTGAGAAGTCACTTAAAATGTATATTGGTAAATCAGCAACCAGTTTCTCTAATCAAAGAAATTCTGCAGTTGTCATTTAAAATTTTTTTGTCTTGGGCTGGCCTGGTGGTATAGTGGTTAAGTTTGCATGCATGGCTTTGGTGGCCCGGGGTTTGTGGGTTTGGATCCGGGGCGCAGACCTATACACTGCTCATCAAGCCATGCTGTGGTGGCACCCCACATACAAAATAGAGGAAGATTGGCACAGATGTTAGCTCAGGGCCAATCTTCCTCACCAAAAAGAAAAAAATTTTTCTTGCCTTATAAATGAGATTAGAAATTCGGAGAAAATTCCTGAAGTGAATGTTTTGTGCCTCAAGTCCTGTTTGCCTTAGCTACTGGTAGCCTGCCTGACAGCGGGACCGTGGCCTTGTTGTTTTTGTTATTAGGCAGGGGCAGGGTGACAGCTGTGATTGGGTGTGCGCATTTTCCTGCAATTGTCCACCTCCTAATCACAACATCTCTTCTTTCTGATTTTTATGTTTCTCTCTAATCATGCTCTTGCTCTATGCTCATGTGCTTGGGTGGAGAGGTGGATTTCTATCTTGATGGCTCATTAGCTAAAACTTTAATTAAGAGGTGATGAGGTACCACTGGACTGGAATGTATCAGACTTTAGAAATGGATTTCTATATTTTGGTCAAGTTTAATAATTTTTCAGAAAGACTGTCATCTTTCTCTTGGTTAATGAATATGTGCCCATGAAAGTATGAGCCAGAATCACAAAGACCGAGCCACAAGAAGTCAGGCATCTCACTTTACCAGTGTGAATTCTTAGCAATGTCCAGGGACAGAGGTAATAGTGATGTATTTGTGGGGTGAAAGACTTTATTTGATGAATGTTCTTCTGCAAAACAGCTGCATGGGGTACCAACATAGAACATGGCTACACAAATACATGTGTGTTTCTTTGAAGTTGGGGCAGCCTAGGAAATTCTTCAGGATCCAATAACTCTAGGCCTGTGGCTGCCTCTCCACTGATATTGACTTAGCCAAGACTCCGTTGTCTCAGCTGGAAATGAGAAAGCAGAACCAGAGAAATTCCAAGATTTCCAGCTGTAAAATTCAGTGCTTCATGCAGACATGTGGTGTGAGATGCATGCCCTGGATCTGCCCCTGTGTGTGGTGCACGTCTGCCTTCCATTTGTCAACCTGAGGAATGGGTCAAGACACTTAGTTGACCAGTTATTATTCTGGGTTCCTGCTTTTGAACTTAGAAGTGTAATTATAATAATTGTTAACAGTGCCACGTGGGCCTCTTTGGGGGGAAGGTGGACCAAAGATTGGAAGTTTCTCTTTGCTCAATAAATGCAAAGATATGGGTAAGTTTGGGAACTTTTTCAATTGTGCCTCCTAGTTTTTATTTCCTCTGACAATAAACAGGTCGTGCAATTCAATATTTCATTAAATTCCTTTAGAATTTTGGAAGTGCAAGTATATTCTTTTTCTGGGTCTTAAAACTTCCTTTAAAGATAGTGATAGAGGTTTACATTGGAATCAACAGTGAGCGACTGGACAGTTCATGAAGCCATTGGAAACTCACAGTGCACTTTCTATTCTTTCTTTAGATAATATGGTACGTGTGAAAGCAATCTGCAAACTGGAAAGCTTTGTGTATGTAAGATACTCTTATGATTCCTCATACTTTTTACTGAAGATATATTTTTTTGTAGCCTTCTTTGTAATCCATCTCTTACTTCTCTTGTCCTTTTACTTCATTGGTCTTTTGCGTTCCCATCTCTGCCTTTCTTCCCTCTGAAGGCTGTCTCATGATTTGAGTAAATGTTGGGAAAGCTACATGTACGATCTTTCAGAAATGAAGCCACATAAATTTTTATCATGACTCAGATATCAAAAGATTGCTACTTATGATATATCCTAAATTTGGGCTGAGAATGCTAATATGAGTACAGAATAATATCCTTCAGTTTAAAGTCTTACTCTTTTTTAAGCACTTTTTTTGGCTACAAATATAATGTTACCAGTTTTATGAGTATAAAGAGTAGTAAGAATTATATATATATATATATATATACACACACACATATATACATATATATATACACACACACATGTAGGCCGAAATCTGTGCAAGACAAAGTCCGATTTGTATTCCTTTAAGAAAATTCTGAGTTTCTATAATGTAGTAGGCCAAGAATTCATCTTACTTATCTGTTCCTATCTTTCTTTTTCTACAGTGGGGCCACATTTTTCTAATTGAGAATTAATATCGAGGCACTAGGTGTGGACGGAACATTAATCGTTCTTACTTTGTTTCCTTGATACCCCCACTACAAATAAAAACCATGAAAAAGCCAGTATTTTTCTTTTTGAGAGACTCAAATTCTCTTTTAGATATACATATATTTGTAGTAACACTATAGTTATGAGTGTTCTAGCAAAATGTGCTTAGGAAGTAAGTGAATTGGAATTATACAAAATAAGAAAAATATTGAAAGGATCTCTAGTTATTTGAAAAATTTAAGTTGCTTTGGGGTGTCAAACTAAATTTAGATCCAGAATGAATCAAATAATCAAAAAAATCAAATCATGTTAGCTTTTACCAGTGGTATTTAAATATTTCTTTTAAGATACTAGGCAAAAGTTTAATCACAGAAAAAAATTATTGGAAATTATGGTAACTTTTAAATCAATGAGTGTAATATAAATGCAATTAAGTTTTGCATTTTAGTCACCTATCTTATCATGCTCTGCAACAGATAAGAAGTAGCATGTACTTCTCCTGAATTTACTAGTTTTGTGAGTATAAAAATAAACATCCAAGATAAGATTATTTTGTGGTCTATGCTTTTTTTGAGATTATGAATGTTTTACTTTGATAGAATTCTGTTTATTTCATTTCTTTGTTAATTAGAATTTAAAAACAATTTTGGAGGACAAGATTTCTACTCTCTCTGTTACTATTGACTCTCTTTCCTGGATTTTAAATGAAGAAGTGATTTTTAGAGAAGAGCGTCAGTGTCTCGCATTCTGCTGGAATGGTCTCACACCACTTGGGCAACATGTGAACTGGCCCACTAAACCCACTAATTCTGAGTCTTGGGTCTTTTTCAAGATAAAACTCCCATAGGAAGTAGCAAAAATTATTCCTGAGATTCTAAAGGTATAACTTACTTGATTCTTTTTGTTTTTTGTTTTTGAATTTTTTTTTGAGGAAGATTAGCCCTGAGCTAACATCTGCTGCCAATCCTCCTCTTTTTGCTGAGGAAGATTGGCCCTGAGCTAACATCTGTGCCCATCTCCTCTACTTTATATGTGGGACGCCTGCCACAGCATGGCTTGACAAGCGGTGCCATGTCTGCACCTGGGATCTGAACTGGCAAACCCCAGACCCCTGAAGCTGAGTGCATGAACTTAACTGCTATGCCACCGGGCTGACCTTTGATTTTTTTTTTTTTTTTTTTAGGGATAATTTGTAGACTTTCAGAGTAGCCCAGACACTAATTATTATTGTATAGATCCAGTGGGGTGACAAAACTTTTGTTACTCAAAGGGCTTAAACTTACTCCCCAAATAAGGAAAGTTATTGAGAACACTTTAAGCTTTTCTTTCAGCATTAGTCTTTTAGAATTTATGTTTAAAACTAGCTGATATTAAGCAAACTGGATATATTAGTTATTGTTACACTTAATATAGTTTACAATTTTAGTTTTAATATTACACTTGTTAACTCATTAGTGCTTAGTTATTATAGCTTTCTCTTTTCTTCTTCTGATGTGGAACAATTTAAACATATTCGCATGAATTAAGCAAACAACATACCCCACTTCTTCTCCTTTGGTGGCCAGAAATCTTGGCTTGAAATGAGGAGCTGACGACACCTATCTTTGGGACAGCAGGCTTGTGAGCACCCGCTGGGAACACTTACAGACCGAGTATAATTGCAAAACTGAAATATTTAATGGTTCCAACTAATGATGTTTTCCTTTGTTTTTTGGCTACAGATAGGGAAAATGGGAAGCTTTTTAAAATGAAGCATTTTTTTTTTTAAGAAAAGGACCTGGCCAACTATTAGCTATCAATTTTCTAAGAAACTGAGCTATTTTTCCATTGTGCTCTTCACAAAATATTTACAAGCATTACATGTTTTATTTGGTCTCTGAAAGTACAAAACAACAATTTCCAGGTGTTAAGGTCACTGGGTCTTCGAATTTACGCATTTAGGTAAGCCAAACATCTATGTCATCGTCTAAATGGGATACTTCTTTTTTTTGGTGTTAACTCAAATGCTATAAATCTTATACTTGTACTTTTAGATTATTGGTCCCGACTTCTGGCAGCCAGATGTTTCATAAATTAAAAAAATATTGTTTGAAGGATTCAAATCTGCTTGTTTAAAAAAATTACACATTGATGTGTGATATTTGTTAATGTGAATGTCATTAAACCGTTATGTTATTTAACTTTTCATGTGGTTTTTATCTTGAGTCTTCAACAAGATTGCTAGGTTTTTGAGTCACGGATACTTAAATTTCTTTGCATTATTTCCTCTATCTAGTAAGGGCCCATTCACATCATTTGTTCATTGATTGATTTGCTTCTGTGTCTCACCTGATCAAACAGTGAAATAAGCAATTTTAGGATCTTATCATCTAACCCGCTATCAAGCAAATGTGCCAAATTCCTAATGACATCTGCCATGCTCTGCCTTTGTCAAATCCAGCTCAAGACAACTGGGCAAAGTTGACTTTCTGATTAAGATCCTGTATGAGAGGAAGGAACTGGGTTGATTATCCCAGATGCATCTCAAATCATCACGTGAACCAGTATCGCGGTGAAGCAGGAAGAAGTGGAAATGTTGTCATTTTGAAGATTAGTGAATAAAACGCATGTTGGGGACCATTTCCGACATCAGAATCATATTTCTTTTAGTCAACTTGTCTAACCAATTTTAGATTCCTTATAAATCTGTGGTAAGTTTTTACTTGTACTACCAAAAATCAATAATGGAACTTCTAGAAATTGTTCTTATAATTTTTTTTTCAGGAATAGAATTTAAAAAATCCCAACAGTGAAAGACCGTATCTACGACCTTGACTACTTACCAACTCAGCATTGTTCGCTGGGAGTTTGTAAGCGTAGGAGTAAGGATAAAGCAGCATCTGGGAGTAGGAGTGGATTGTGAGGTACGCTTTGATGGAGGACAGGTTTTTGCGGATGAAATTAACCAGGGCTTTGGTCTCTTTTTCAGACTCTGCAGCAGGTCCGCAGTAAGTGTCAGCACACGGGCTTCGAGATGCTCCAATGGCTGAAAAAACGTATATTGTTGTTTATGGCAAATGGTCATCTACTGAAGTTCTCGTGGGACATGTTTCAAACTTTCAAAAGTAAGTTGTTTTTACAGGAATTGTTATAATCATCCTCATGTATGTATACATTATAAAGGATGTATACATTTAGCCACAAGATTAGGATGGTACGTTTTTAAGCTAACAGGGTAAAAAGTTACATGTGAAATCACCAATGTGTCCCTGTGTAGTGTTAGACAATGAGATCAATAAAGGTAAGAAAATTAGTAAGTAGAGGATATTTCCATGAGAAATTTCTGTATTACTGTAATCATTTTCTGAGTTGAATCATAAAATTGTAATCATGTTACAATTTTATTTAAATAGTTATTTAATGACAGTCTCTTCTAGGTTGTACTTTCCACAAGAAGTAGGATTGTGACTGGTTTGTTCAGTCTTATGTTTCCAGCATCCAGCACAGCTGGGACCACAATGGAGCACACAATACATTTTTATTGACTGAATAAATAAACTGTTTTTTGTCTGTGCTTTCAGAAAGTTAGAACTCTAATGTATAAAATTTTACATTTTTTCTTGTTTTAGACACTGTTGTCTTTTCCTGTGTTATTTTTCTTCCTATGCTTTTCAACAGATGCGTGCAAAATAGTCAGCCAGATACTTACAGCACCAACCAGCGTTGAAATTTCTGTTGGGGTCTGTGCCAACGCAGGTACTTCCGCTGTGGACGGAGCGCGTTTTTCTCCACATTCGGTTCTGAAAGTGGATTATATGGTTAGGACAAGTACAATGTGGACAAGAAAGTGGTTGGTTCAGCCCCTGTCAGTATTGGTTCCGATACCGTGGTCCAGGTGTAGGCGTAGCCGTCAATATTGAGCACAGGCACGACATGAAAGTCAAACGTGTTGAGGAGTTGTGTCATCTGGCTCTCACTTCCATAGGTGCGGACAGCCTGTGTATGAAACATGAAGAGAATTTCATGGAAAAATGGAGGGCATGATGCTGCGAAAATTACATAGACTGAATGAATGTTGGCTTTGGTAATGAAAGCTGTGTCCCCTATCAAGGTAGGTATTATTAATATTTAAAAGGCAATTAACAAAATATTGCTGATAATTGTTTCTAATTCTTCTCTGTTTCCAGGAAACTCTATTTTGCCCATATATAACTCACACAATTATTATTTTTTATTTTGACTTTAAAGATGAAGAAAGATTTAATAAAATTAAAGACTTTTAAAGAACGTAGATACTCACTACTTTTGAAATAGCAACCACAATAACTTTTTTTCAAAGTTAGTGGGCAATGAGGGTAAGACCTACTCCTGGTAAGTCAGGAATGTCTATGGAATCATCTAGAAGTTTATTTAGTTTCTCTGAAACCTCCTGTAGATGGTCTCACTGGCGGGCGTGCCCGACGTGGAAGAAGTGGGACAGCCTCCCGTTGTGAAGTGGGCTCACAGGGATGGATCTGGGGCGGCCTGGCTGCGCAGTGGTGGAAATCTCCTCCTCCTCCTCTCTGGAGAAGGAAACCCTGTCAGGGGCCTAGTTCTGCCTGCTAAGTAGTGTGAACACGTATCCATGAAGGAAGGACCTCAGGCCTATTTATGATGTTCTCTTAGTCGTAGGCCATTAGTCCCAGGGTCATGGTCAACTTAAATTCAGCTGTTCCCGAGGCTTGCTTGAACAGACTTTAAAATATTTGAGGCTTCTATGTATTAACAGTTCTTATATGCTCTTTGTGTATCATCCACAAATAACGCATGATGAAGCATGTGCTTATTAGGTTGGAGGAGACAGAGATCTAAGTTCTTTTAGTGGTCTACAATTGGAGATAACCAAAATACCGATAAAAGTTCTTTCCTTCTAGGGGCCGACCTGGCGGCGTAGTGGTTAAGTTTGTGTGCTCTGCTTCGGTGGCCTGGGGTTCACAGGGTTGGATCCTGGGTGCAGACTTTCACACCACTCATCAAGCCATGCTGTGGTGGCATCTCACATAGAAGAACTAGAAAGCTTAACAACTAGGATATACAACTGTGTACTGGGACTTTGGGGAGGGAAAAAAAAAAAGAGGGAGATTGGCAACAGATGTTAGCTCAGGGCTAATCTTCCTCACCAACAAAAGAGAAAAAAAGTGCATAAAAAAGTTATTTCCTTCTAGAGGACAGATGGTGAGATGCCCACTGAAGTTAAATGGTGCCAATTGGATATATAACATGTCTGGAAACCAAGACCATAACAAATAGATAGAGATGTGCTTCACGCAAAGGAAATTATATCGTATATCATAGTATTCTTATATTTTTGAAGCCGTTCAGTCTTTTAAACTTTTAATTTTGAAATAATTTTAGACTTATGGAAGAGTTGCAAATACAGGGAGTTCCTACATACCCTTCACTCAGCTTTCCTAATGTTACCAGCTTACTTACATAACCATGGTACAAGGATCAAAGTGAAGAAACTAACACTGGTCAATACTATAAACTAAACTATAGGCTTCATTCAGACGTCATCAGTTTTCCCGCTAATCTCCTTTTTCTGCTCTAGGATCCCATCCAGGACCCCACATTGCATTGGTTGTCCTGTCTCCCTAGTCTGCTCTTATGTGTGACAGTTCCTCAGTCTTGCCTTGTCTTTTATTGACTTTGACAGTGTTGAAGAGTTTGCAGAAAGTCCTCCAATTTGGGTTTGTCTGATTTTTTTTTTTAATCATTAGAGAGGGGTTATACATTTTGGGGAAGAATAGTACAAATACGATGTGTCTTTTTAGTGCATAATACAGGCAGTACATGATAGTGATTATGTCTCATACTGGTGATGTTAGGCTTGACCTCTTGGTTGAGCAGTTTCTGCTGTTTCTCCACTGTAAATTCTGCCTTTGTAATTTAATACGTATTTTGGGGGAGATACTTTGAGATTGCAAATATCCCATTTCTCTTTAAACTTTTTTTTTTTAAAGATTGGCACCTGAGCTAACAACTGTTGCCAATCTTCTTCTCTTTCGTTTTTTTCTGCTTTTTCTCCCCAAGTCCCCCCAGTACATAGTTGCATATTTTTAGTTGTGGGTCCTTCTAGTTGTGGCATGTGGGACACTGCCTCAGCGTGGCCTGTTGAGCCGGTGCCATGTCCGCGCCCAGGATCTGAACTGGCAAAACCCTGGGCCGCCAAAGTGGAGCGCACGAACTTAACCACTTGGCCACTGGGCCGGCCTCCTCTCTTTAACCTTTTACTCACTAATTTTTGCATCTATCCATAGATTTGCCTGAAATGATGATTAGTGTGGAGTTCTAATGGTGATTTTCAATTTTGCTCATTCTTTGTACATCCAATAGTTGTAATTCTTCTTTAAGAAAGAGTTATTCCTTTTCTCCTGGTTATTTATTTATTGAATCATTTATTCATACCAATATGAGATATTTAAGAACTTTAGTTAAAGGGCTTTCCATATATCTTATCATAAGAATTAAGGAATAAGGAATGAAGAACAGTATCATTTAGAGTAGGAACTACTGTGTATTACTTTCTTTTATTCTGAAATATACAATGATTGTTACCCAGGAGATGATCAAGTTAGTGGCTTATCAATAATCATTAATCAGTAATCATTTAAGTGACCCATCCACTATACTACCTGTTAGCCTCTCCACCAAAGGCTGGTGAAAAGTTCAGATGAGTGAAATTCAAATAAATACAATTTGCTAACTGTTAGAAAATCTTGCCTTATAAAGGTCTCTTGGTGAAAGTTGAAACTAATATCCAAAAATGAGAACTTGGAATTATGATTTTTTTCTGTGTTTTTATTCTCTTTTATTGTAGCTATCTTATAAGGAATTGATTGAAATAAAAAAAGTACTTCCTATTTCCCACTGCCAAAAGTCCTTCTACTTACTGACCTCTTTCACAAACCATTGGCAAAATGCAGGGGAAATCCACTCTCTGGCGTGGAAGCCACAGTCTATGAAAATGGCAGGCTTGTTTGATCCAGCTTTACCAACCTATTGCAAACAAAAGGAAAAGGGAAACTGGCATTCAGCACATTCAGCGGTTAACATTCACTACCAGTCTGGGCTTGGACTCAACAGGTGAAACCTGACAGCAGCAAGAGATATAGCCTGTGATTAAATTAAAACATAATACTGGCACAGTATGTTCTTGCCTCTAGACTCTCACAATGTTTCAGCTGAAGGCTTACATGGCTGTTTATTATTTTTATTAAGCTTGACAAGCTCATATTTTCAGAAGATGCTTGATTACCCTGCTTAATTGTACTCACGTGGAGGTTATTTTCAGCTGCTATTATTAGATGACATGACCAAGACAACTGGATGAGTAATTAGAAGTAATCATGATGGTTGCTAATCTTGTAAGAATTTTTCCTTCTCTCCCACTTATTCCTGATCTTTTTATTTTCTTCATTAGAATTACATGACAAAAATGACATTAGAGGATGATAGAAACAAATTGTTGATATGCTTTGTAATGTTGTCTGATAGACGTGAAGTTTATGAACCTCTTTAACAAATGGATTTGCAAACGACATCTGGGAGAGAAGAATTTCATCAAGGTAGATGATCATTTACATTGCTTACAGGAATGTGGTTAAATTTATAGGGCTTCTCTTATTTTATTGCATTTTTCCTTTTGAATAAATCAAGATAATGATTTAAAATTCCACATATGATAAAAGAAGCTGGGGAATCTGTTTGATTCCCTGGGGGAGAGAGGCAGGGAAAGAGTTATAACAACGTTTGGGATGAGCATGTCTGTGAAACAGATGCTAATGTGTTAGAATTCATTGATTGAAAGCCCTCAGACACAGCAAGGTCACGGTTAAAAGTGATTACCTTGAGGAGGTATATATTGCGTCCTTCAAACGTGGTGCCAATGGTACTGCGGGAGATGAGGTTTGGATTCTCGCTGGCGACTTGTTTAGTCCAGGCCTCTATCTACCAGATGGAACCATTTGTGGATTAATGTGACGTTCTTGGTTCAATTCCCAAATGTCTGTCTAAACCACGCGCACATCCTACCGTTTCCCAGTTGTTGTACTTCTCGTAACTGTGTCCCGTTGCGCGGGCCCCGCTGTCAAACTGAGCCTCCAGTGCAGATCTCAGGTTGCCTATCAGCACCCTGCAATAAACCGAAGGGGTGCTCCTGTGAGTAAGTGCATTTCTCCGCAAACGTATGCGGAAACCCAGAGTGACGGCCTTACTGGATGGTACAGTGCACTCTCCACGGACTCACACGTGTCCTCTGATCGTTCCTGCTGCCCTCAACCTGAGCTGCTCATCGCAAAGAGTGAGTAACCGGTTGAGAAGGGAACTGGAGCGTGGGAGCAAGGCAGGCTCTTCCTTGGCCCAAACTTTGCATGTTTGGATGTCCTTGGACCCTAACCTTGGAAAATGGTTTCCCCTGGTACCGGGGGCATTCTGGATCAGGGCCTTGGGCTGCCACATGAAAGTATGCTCTTGAGTCCTTTACATGGTCAGGTAACTGGGACAATTGGTTCCCTGAGGCCTTTCTCTAGGTTTTGAGGAAACCATCTTGATGGGTGGAAATTCAGAAATATTAACAAGCCGAAGACTTATTAGACAAAGAAGACCGGGTTTAAAGAACTAGTTTTTGCTAGCCTGTGTTTTGGCTTGTTTAAAGTAATCTAAGAATGGTTCTGTAGCAAGATAATATGATTGGGGCTGGCCCAATGGTTAAGTTCACGTGCTCCGCTTTGGCAGCCCAGGGTTTTGCCAGTTCGGATCCTGGGTGTGGACATGGCACAGCTCGTCAGGCCATGTTGAGGCGGCATCCCACATGCCACAACTAGAAGGACCTGCAACTAAGATATACAACTATGTATGGGCGGCTTTGGGGAGATAAAGCAGAAGAAAAAAAAAAAAAGATTGGCAACAGTTGTTAGCTCATGTGCCAATCTTTAAAAAAAAAATGATAATATGAAAATTGGTGACAGAACCTCTGAGGCCTGCTTATTTCTAGAAATGATTGTTCAGGTGAAAGTTCCTATTATAAGAGGCAGCCTGAAGGTGTGGGTATGTCTGACTTTGTTTCTCTTTGCTATGTTTGAGTAGAAAGTGTGTTCTGAAGGGACAAAATTTTCTGAGCGTTAACATCCTTGGTCACAATCCTGTGGATATTCTGAACAGAGGCTAGTTTGCAGAAACTTCTATTATCCACAGTGAAGCCTTGAAATGTTTTTATCTGACACACAGAGAATTGCAGCCGCACATCAAAAGTCTCCTTCTGTGCCGGCTGCCCAAGGGCATTCTGAGGAAGTATGTCAGGGACACCCGCTGAACCTCCCCGCGTTTCTCCTTCATTTGGTTAACGTGGGCATGAACTTGTGTCTGTTTATCGAAAATGCCATAAATTAATACCAAATGATACTTGCTTCCTAGCAAGAGGCAAATACTGTTTTACAGTCTTAACTGTCTTAAGGTAGTATTTAAAAAGGAAGAGAAAGGAGCAGATTTTAAAATTTTTTCTGTGGAAGGAAAATTTCCCATTGAGCAGCCATGAGTGTTCTGTTAGTATATTAGTCTCTGTGGCTGTTGTAAATCACCAAAACTTAGTGACTTAAAACAAGGTGAATTTATTATTTTGCGGTCCTCTAGGTTAGCAGTTCAACACGGGTCTCATTCAGCTAAAATCAAGGTGTCAGCAAGGATATGCTCCTTTCTGGAAGCTCTAGGGGAGAACCTGATTTCTTCCCTTTCCAGCTCCTACAGGCTGCCCACGTTCTTTGGCTCTTTGCCTTTCTCCCCCATCTTTGAAGTCAACAATAGCATCTCAAGTCCTTCTCAAGTTGCATCCTCTGAGCTCCTCTTCTGCCTCCCTCTTCTGCTTTTCAGCATGCTTGTGATTACATTGGACCTATCTGGACACTCCTGGATATCTGCCCCTTTTGAGTTCATCTGCTTAACAAACTTAATTCCATCTGGAACCCTCCCCCCTCTCTGCCATGTAAGAATACACGTTCAGATGTTCTGGGCATTAGGATGTAGAGATTTTTGGTGGGACCATCATTCTGCCTGCTACAGTTAGGAACAATGATCAGAGTAAGTGCTATAATTATATTCAACACCCAAGTTGGGTTGTTAGGGAATAGGGTGGAAGTAGAAAGAATCCAGAGTTAGGAATCAAAAGATCAGGGTCATCATTTTGCCTAACTTGTAAATTGGCTTCAGAAAAGTAATTTAATCTCTGGGCCTGAATTTCATCATTTTTAGAATGGGGTGTTTGATTGGCTGGTATTCAATGTCCTTTTCAGTTCTAAGATGCAATGGCTTGACTCAAATCCATACGCCTTGGTCATTTACACAGATATCTTCTAAGGTTTATGAAAAAAAAATTTAAACTATAGTAAAGTTGCCTGTTAGCACCTTCATAAACTCCAGGAAAACACCAAGAAAGAGATAGTTTAGGAAAATAACATTCAAATATAACTAAAAACTGAAAAAAAAATGAACAAAAACAAGACAAAACAAGCAAAACAAAAACCTTGAAAACTTAAAAAAAATCAACTGGCAGAAACCTTTAAGAAAATGGCTATATTCCTAAATCCCCAATTTCAGAGAACAAATCCTGCCTGACAAGGATGAGCTTCTCTGACTGACTGACAAAACTAAAACTCCAGGAGGAAATGGTAAATGACGTCTATTTTCACTTTAACAAGATTTTCCAGTGTCAGTGAGCAACTAAGTTATTATCTAGGTCACATGGCTTCTTAGTGGGTATCCCAGATCGTGAGTTCAAAGCTCCCAGGCATTCCCCAACCTCAAGACCTTCCATAGACGTTTGTATCTAAGACCATAACCATGGTGATCTCTGATCTACCGGAACCAGCTCCAAGTGGAGGGAGTCCCAGAGCTCCCACAGCCTGTGGCTGCCCTTTCTCCTGCACCTGATCTCAAATTCAAATTATTTGAGAGAATCAGGGACTCTGTTGGGATTAGTGTTTTGCTTGGTACTAAGATGAGACATTCTGTTAGAGTTATTACTACGTTAAATATTAAGCATTTTCATCAACGATTAGGACAAAGAAGCATAAAAAACCAGTTAAATTTAAGATGACACTCAAGAGTAAAGTATCCTCTAGTGACTTGCAAAAGAGCATCAGGATGAGGTGGAAATGTGGTGCTGACTTTTGCCTGAAGGCGAGGGATTGACCTCAAATGGTCCTTTCCAGCTCTATGATTATTTGATTTTATTAGATTTAAGACAAAGCACTACGTTAGCTATATTACAAAATATTATTACTAAATAATGAGCTTATATTCTAGGAGATTAAAGCAATGCCTCTTAATGTAATAGGGACTGCATTATAGCTCCCGAATACAGAGGCATGGACACTATTTTATACTTTTATATGTTCCTTTTATAGTGCCATCCAACTTCTTCTCCTTCTTTTTCTTTTGGTGAGGAAGATTGGCCCTGAGCTAACATCTGTGCCAATCTTCCTCTATTTTTTGTACATGGGACACTGCCACACCGTGGCTTGATGAGCAGTGTGTAGGTCCATGCCCAGGATCCAAAGCTGCAAACCCCAGGCCACCGAAGCAGAGCATATGAACTTAACCACTATGCCATGGGGCTGGCCCTGCTTTTTTCTTTTTTTTAAACGTGCAGACTAACAAATAGAAATGGCAAGCAATAGAATATATTGGAGTATATGAGGAAGCCATTTGGTGTCAACCTAATTCAGCCTGACTTTGTTTTTTCCAAAAGGGCCTGACGTGCCCATTGAGCATGTATTATATATCTGCTTTAAACATTTACTACGGCAAGAATGAATGGCCTTAAGATAAAGATGCAACTTCCCCCCACATTGGCATTTCCTTAAGGATAAGCATCTTTCCTTAGGCTAGGAACTGATTGCTGCGCTCACCTTTGACCACTCAGTTCACCTGTGACCACGCAGCTGGAGACAGCAGACCTGCCACCCTGCTGTGTCCACCGAGACAGCAGACCTACCTGCTGTTTCCGTCAATCGCTATGCTGACAGAGCAGTCTCACAACTATTGTAAAAAGGACATTTCAATCCTATGTGAAATATCCTCTTTGGGGGCACATAACCATTCTGTACACCCCACTTCTTTGGTGCCCTTCCTTCCTTCGGGAAGAAAGGCCCCGGGCCATGGTCCTCAGATTTTAGCTCAGAATAAACTCTCCCAAATTTTCATTTATAGATTGGTTATGGATTATTTTTGTTGACAAGACAAACTAGATAACAGGGACTCCCAAGAAAGCAAGGAACACAAAGTCTGAGAATGAGCAACCTGACTCCGTTTTCTTCCCCTTTCAGATTCTTTAAAAGGAAGCATTTGGTCAGTTCCCAGACCACATGCCCATTGCTATTGAAGAATGGTACTGTGCACCCATTCCTGTCCAAGGACGCTTTCCTATGTGAATCTGAAATATGCAGGAAAATGGTGCTATAAGCGGTTAGCAACCCTCAGTCTCTCCCTGAGTTGAATGGGGCAAAGACGACCTCTGTGCAATTTGTAGGAAGGAATTCTCTGCAGGGCCGCCCACCAAAAGGTTCTGTCAGCTTGGCTTCAGAACCATAAGTTGGAGAATTACACCATCCAATTCCTAGTCTTTCTGTACCTAAGGGTCAACACAAACATTTGAAAATACAGTTATTTTTCTTGGTGCACACATTTTGAATTTTTTTCCTGCAGTAACTCAGAATTTGATGAAAGCTGCCAAATGACACAAGTCTCGGTGAAAAGGGTTGGAACCACTGAAAAATCAGAAAAGCTATTTTTGGAATTGTGCAGTAGACGGTTCCTGTTATATACAAACACAACTGCAAATTCTCAGGTAGGAAACTGTCTAAATACAAATTAGTTATCATACGATTTGTATCATATTATGATACAAATTAGTTATCATAATAATGGGATGCACGGGGCGGCTTGCGGCCCCGCAGGGATACTGCTGGTGGCTTCTCCAGGATTTCCAGGGACTTATTATTATTTAATATGTAGAAAGTGATATGCTATGAATGTGCTAAGCACTGAACAGAAAAGCTAGAATTCACAGGCTCTTAGGCCCCAGGGAACGTCCTATGTTCTAGATGAGGTGACATTCTCACACAACTCTCCGAAAGTTTACCCACTACAAAAGGACATGAAAAGGACACTGATAAAAGGAGACTGATATGCGCTGAGAAGCGCTTTTCTCCCCTGTGAGATGGGCAGAATGAGGACGGCGTTCAGGTGGCTAGGGTTAGCTTGTGGTTGCTGATCCTCCTTTTGTTTTTCTTGAAGAGTTATAAAGAAACTATCATCCTCTTGAGTGTTACGGAAGGCTCCTGAAGGCTAGGGTTTTAGAAGTCCTTCCTAGTGTGATAAGAAGAGCAAGATGTCACAGCCATAAATCTAAATCACATTTTGAAATTTACTATGTTATATCTTTGTTTTAAAAAGACAGTCAATTCTTAAGGTCACATTTTGACACTTCCCTCAGGCAGAAGCAGATAGCTCAGCTGTGTGAAGCACGATAACAGGGTTAAACGAAACAGTTTCTGTTGACCTTTAAAAAATGTATAATCTCCCTCTTTGCATTCACAGCAATAGTAATATCAGTTGCGATTTATCTACATATTGTTTTATTTCATCTTCTCAACAGCCCTTTGAGAGAGGCATTATGGCTTCATATTATACATAAGGGAACTGAAGCTCAGAAAGGTTGAGCAAATTATCCAAGGTCACACAGCCAGGAGGTTGCAGAACCAGGATTTAAATCTGGTCTGGTTTTTCCCAAAGCCTTTACTTGTTGCTTTATGCTGCACCACTTCTCCTGATGGAGGTACAGATTTTATAGGTGACAATTCTGACATCTCCACTTACATAAATACTATTCTGTATTTTTAAGATGTGAGAAACAAGACAGAAGTTCTGTTAACATTATGTAGGTTACATTTTCCTAAAATCCGGTGAAGACTTGAGCTCGTGGCGGGGCACTGTTGGATAAACATTCGAATGTTCAGGACTGGAGCCCGAGACTGTCTCTTTGCTTCTCGCTGATCCACTCTCTAGAGGAAGAACTCTGCTCTGGACTAAAGACCCCATTTCCTCCTTCCCTCTAGTGCAAATGCCTCCAGGTCAACATGGTCTCTCCCAGTTCTAAGCCATAGTGTGTGGTCTGTCCTCTGCTTAGAGTATGACTTTTCCTTATCTTCGTCTCGCTGACTCCTACTCATCCTTCAGTTCTCAGCTGAAGCATCGTTTCCTAGGGTGGCCCTCCCTGATCCCTAGACGCGGTCTCTTCCCCTGCATCTCCAGCCCTTTACTCTTCCTGACATTTTTTACACGTTATTGCAATTCTTTGTTTAAAGTCTATTTTCCTCTGAAGAGAGTGGGGCTGTATCTATCTTTTGGTCTTTGGTATATGTAGACACTCACTATCTATTTGTTGGATCAACAAGTGGGCAACTGCCTCTACTGAGGAGGACATTCTCATCTTAAGAGCCTTAGATGGACCAGCGTGGAATTTGGGGAGAGGAGATGTGGGGTGATCAGCTTAGCTAACTCTATTCTAGGCCTTTGGGGAATGACTTTCCTTTCTTTCAGTCCTTTTTCCATGCCTTTCCTACCATTAGAGACAGTTGTGGGGCCTTGGGGTAAAAAGGATAGAAGGACCACTCAGTCTAATTGTAGTCTGGTCCTTAATCTAAAAGGGCATTAAGAGCCCTCATGGCTCACAGTAGGTCTGACTGCTCACCTGAGAGAAGCCTGGATATGATTTAGGACTAAGCCTGTGTATATCTGTATATCACTTGCAAACCAGTAGCAGCTCAGATATCTGGCTGAAGATCTGGGGTTCAAGAGTCACAGCCATTTTTATAAGAGCGACAACTAAGCACAAAATCTACCAGACCTGAAGTCTTGAGATCTGGGATCCGGGGACAGCTCTGCCATGACCTATGTGTGGGGTCCTGGGGAAGCTATGGTTTGGGTCTTATTTTCACTTTCAGAGTTATTCAGAGGCTTGGATGAGAGCATACATGGGAGAGAATTTTAATAGCTATAAAACATGAACTTACTCATATTGTAGTTCATTCTGCTCCAGAAAGTCTTCCACGGTCAAAATATCTTCTGCTTTAACATGGAAGTCAACTGTACTGTGAGGTGTGATTTGTGTGGCAGAATCTGGTTTCCAGAAGTCAATCTGAATAAGGAATAAGATATGTTGTATTGGACACCTATAATTCAATGGGTGAATTGTCATCAGCAAGCACGCTATTGCTCTGCTCCACTGGGTTATTTTCAAACTCAAATTATCCGTGAAATCTCTTAAACCTATCTCCTTTTAGTGAACAAGAGTTGGGATCAAGCAGCTAGATGTCAATAAAAATGTTTACACATACATAACCTTAATTGACTGTCAACAAGCATGAAGAACATATAATTATTTCCCATAATGCTAGTTAATTGCAGTATTCTATAACTGCTCTTTTCTTTTTATTGATTTCCTGAACCAGTTGCTCGTTGTGATAGCAGTGTTTGTGGTCATGGGTAAATGTGCTGAAGGAATGATGATGAATTAACTAGAGTCACAAAATTTAATAGGGACAAAGTGAGCTTTCCTTGTGGCTTTTTAATGGACTTATTTTATGAGTTTACCTTGGAACTCAGTGCTGTGCATGCCACAGTCATGTGTGGAAGCATGAACGTCCCTGACCTGTGGAGGGTACCTCAGGGAGGGAAAATGTATGTCTGCACGGTGCTCACCTAGGCACCATGGCCAGAAATAAAATACTCTCGAGGATCCAGCAATGTCCTGACATTTTCATTTGTTCAATTATCCATCAGTAGTTATTGAGGACCTACCATGTGCTAGGCTCTGTGCCTGAGAAAAGGAATATATTAGTGAGCAAACCAAACATGGCTTCTGTCCTCATGGGGGAGATTTTAGAGAAAATTATGCACAAAAATAACAGGAGGACATATTTGATAATTCTCATGTTTTTCTTTGTGGATGTGTGGTGTCAAATCTCCTTTTTCCATAGGAAAATATTAACCAAGGACGGGCTGCCTCTCGTAGGTGTCTGTTTTCCTGTTCCTTCCTTGAGTTGAGCAATGCCTAGAAGCCAGAGGCAAGCCTGACATTGGGTCTTTGTCTGCCCTTGTGTCTTGCCAGTCCCTGTTCAGATGTTTCTGAGCTAGTCTCAGGCTAGACATTTGACAGGTGGTGATATTTGGGACCATTGCTTGGAAACTTGGAAGGGAGTTTGCGCAGACTTAGAAGTTGTTTAACAGAAACTGATGAGGTAAGATCTTAAGATGCCTCAACTGTAGATACAGCTGTGGAGACTCCAGTAGCCTATTTCCTGTCCTGGTAATCTTCAAACCACTGTAGATGTCTCACGGGTGCTGATCCTGAGTCAGGGCCATAGGGAATGTCAGGGCAATGGAGGCAGGGGCGTTAGGATTACACCAGGAGGGATTCCAGAAGAAAAAGTGTGAGTGTGGTTGTCACTAAGGTGTTGAAAGGAGAGAGTATTGATCATTCGATAAGAATTGGCTACAGAATATGATCTAGTGAGTCAAAGAAGAGAGGCTAAATGATAGTGGAGGAAGTATAAAGGCATGTCATGATAAGGACAGAGGAAGCAAGGGGCTGGTGATTCTAGTTAGCCAGCATCGTAAAGAGAAGCACGTTCCAGGAGAAGGATATCTTTAAGCATTCACTCTGAATTTGTGTTCCTGATAAATGCTTGTCATTGCAAGATGGGCTGGGAGAGGGAGGTGCATCTGTTACGGACACAGAGTCTGGAATTGGTAAAGCACAGGAAGACCTCCAAGCATCTGTAGGCAACTTGACAGTACCTCGCCCACACATAACGCTAGGACCTTTTGTTGTGCTCAGGGAACTCTCCACTGCCAAGATCTGAATCTCTGTGCTTGAAAGTTCTTTCCCCCAGAACTAGAAAGTCCAAGCTAACAGCTTTTGGCAGGCAGGAAGTGCAAAAGAAATAACTCTTTCCAGATAAGTGCTCAACCAATGACCCTGGAAAGTGGATGTCTAAATACTCCGATTCCCTCTCTTCTCAGGTGAGATAATTCTGGAGCACGGGATTTGCACCCTTTCCTAGAGTTCTTGTAGGACTAAGCTCTAGTCATTCTCTGTGGTAGCTGGCTTAATAGTGCCCTCTTTATTGGCTGCCTTCCCCTCTCTGTATCACTCCTCACTTCTCTACCAGTGCTCCCTGCACTTCCCAAATGAAGTCTTCTCTGGAATCTTTATCTGGAAGAACCTAGATTAAGAGGCTAGCTGTCCACATAGAGCAACAAGTGCCTGCACAACATCCTTGGTGATGGTTGAGTACTTCTAGTACTATTTCAGAACAGCCTAATTACTTTATCAGTGTTTGTTTTTCTGACAGTAAGTTGAAAGTTGCCTTTCCTAATCTACTAACCTCTTGCCTATTGGTCTTGGCTCTGCCAAATATTGGGGGAAATAGGTAAATATATAGATATGTAGATCTCTCTCTCTTTCTCTCTGTATCTATCAAGAGAATTATCTTTAAGATTTTGCAGTGAGAATGATGGATTCTTTAAAATGGAGTGGAGAAATCTCATAAATATGTTTGACAGAAGACTTGCAGAGGTAACCTGAGGTTCCTTAAAAATTTCAGTTTGACATGGAGAAAATTGGTCAGCAAACCGTATTAACATCCATCAGTATGGAGTCCTGCAAGGATGATGCAGATGTACCATATTGGAGCTCATCCCCAGGGGAGCCAGAAATCAGGAGCAACACAGTAGCCTCATAGGGGTTTACCAATGCATAGAGTATGGATACAAATAACAAACTCAAAATATTAGCACAGGAGATAAATATAAATTTCAGTAATTGACAAGACCTTGTGAATGAGATCGTGTCTCAAATATGGAAATAGAGTAAAATAAATGATATGAGATGTGGGAATTGAATTATATGTTAAGAAGTTGTAAAACTGAGATTATAAAATTTTAAATCTAGGAAGCTGAGTGACAAAGAACCATAAAGAACATTTGTTGGAAGATAAAGGAATATCTTTAAGTGATAGTACTGTGGGAATGTCAACTGAATCAGCTAGCTGCCTAATAACTAAAGAGTCCTTTCTAAAATATACTGCAAAACCAGCACAAAAGCAAGATAGTAGTGTATCCACTTTAAGTTCTTTTGGGAATAGGATGGGCATATAAAAGAATAAATATTGGTTTTGGAGATCTTTGGTTCTTCACAATTTACACAGATTCGTTTCTTCACATTGCTCTTGACTGTAAGGTGAGCATCTGATAGACTCTTCAATTATCTTGATGGAATTTTCCTTTCTTTTTGGAAGAGGAAGTGACTTCTACTCTAGGCCTAATTCCTGACATCAGGGAGGAACTTACTAGTGTAGCGGGAGGGATGGAACATTGGAAGACTGTGCCCATGTTACTCTGGGCATAGACGAACATGCACCTTAAACTAGAGAAACAGAGTTCAAGAAAGTACAGAGAAAAGAGAGTAGGTTTTATGGTGAATGTCTCCAATAAAGGAGCAAGTGCAACCCTGACTGCAAGGAGATGAAATGAAATCCTTGCTTTACAGTGATGGATGGAAAGGGGGAGGCCGCTGGTGTCCAGCATGGTCACAGATCTCTCCAATACATTCACCTTTGAGAAGGACATGTTCAAAAGCTGGGAGGAAGGACACATGGCCAAGGATGAATACAAAGACTAGATGCCCTTGTGATGATCTTATCAGGAAGGCTATGGTCCAGAATATGCTGCGCTCCCAAGACTGCTAAGGAGGATAAAAATCTCTTTTCCAATCACGTTGGAAATAAAATGAATAAAGAAGGAACATGCGGTCCCACTGCTTCGAGCTAAAGCATGAAGTTTGCAGCTGAAGAGAGAAAGTAGCCCTGTTTAACTCTTGTTTGGCTTTTGTCTTTTCCAAGGAATTACACTATCTCTTTTTGCTTCTACTGAGAAACAAGATTACCATAAGTAAAGAATTTTTCACATGTCACGATTTTAGCAGAAATACCTTCTTTGGAATGAGAACATTGAGCCCCAAGATGGATGAGGAAAGGAGATTATATTGGTCATGTAAATTGCATTCAGAATCTCAGATCTAACGATGGTGATAATAACAAACACTTATATAGTTCTCACTCCATAAGTTCTTTGTAAGTGCTTTACTTATGTTAATTCTTTTAAATCTCACAACAATCCTATAAGGTAAATACTATTATTCTCCTCATTTGACAAATGAGAAAGCTGAGACCCAGAGAGGTGCCAAGGTCCAACTAGCAAGTGTTAGATCAGGAATTGAACCCAGGCAGTCTGAATCCAGATCCTCTGCTCTTTGCCACCATAAAAATACTGAATTTTAGGTAACTAAAAAAACACCACAGATATGATTGCAGAGTTTTCTCAGCAATCTTGGAGGAATCAGACTTTGAAGGGATCACTGAGTCGTGGAGGGGGCAAGTCTTGGATCGCAGAAACAAGAAAACGGGTGAATCCCAGAAGCAGGAGCTCCGGGGGCCTGGCAAGGATTCTGGCAGAGATGCAGAGAAAATTGGAAACACATGGATTGTGAATGCTTAGAAAAGGAAGCTGTGATCCCTGGGAGCCAGCGCGGTTTAAAGCAAGAGTAAGTCAGGCCCAATTAACTTCATCTTATTATTGAAAGAGACCACTAGCCTGATAGAACACTGAATCTGGATCTGAGCAAAGTGTTTGACCAAGTCTGCGTTTATATTCTTCTTTACAAGTTGGAAAGTACAGTGTTAGCTGTAGGTAACGCCCCAGTAATGGGGGTAGTTGAGCAAACTTATCTGAGGAGAGATGGTTCATGAATCACTTTCAGTGCTTAACACTGTGTCTGCCACCGCGGAGACTCAAGATACATATATATATATTGAATGAATGAACTGAAGGAGGCCTCTGACCCTGTGCTGAGCCCTGAAGACTTAACACTTTTCTTTATCAATAGCAAAGACAGAAGTTGAGAAGACATGCTTATTAAAGTTGCTGGTGATGCAAAGTTAGGGGGAAGAATTATTTACCTGGGTGACTAAATTCATTTTTAAAAGGATCTCAACATGCTGAGAACAGGCTATCAAGATAAATTTTAACAGAGTAAATGTAAAATCCTGCATAGGTTACAAAATCAACTAGACAAGCACAGAAGGAAGAATACCCTGCTTGAGGGTGATTCATGTGAGGAAAAAATAACCTAATGGTTTTGATTGACTGTAGGTTTAATATAAACTAAGAATGTTCTACAACTGTTCAAGGTGCTAGAATCTTAGGCCCCGTTAATAAATGTCTGCTTTAGAAATGAAGGCAGACAGTGGTCCCGCAGTATGTATTAATCAGAGCACACCTGGAGGTCCATTGTCAATTCTAAGAGCTACATTTTAAAAAAGAAATATAGACAGAATGACTGAGCTGTATCCAGAGGTGGCCAGAATGATCAAGTGTCTGTAAACCAATGCTAAGAGAAATGATGGAGGATCTGGAAAAAATAAATCTTAGAGGGAAGACAGTATTTGGCTCATCTAGGCCGGGTGGGTCAATGTGAAAGAAGGTAGCTTTCAGCTCAGTGTATCAGTTAGCATTCTAATTGTAAGGCAAATGAGCTACTCTGAAAAGCAGTATTCTTACTATCCCTGGAAATACTCAAACAGGTTTTATTAGGGCTAGCAACCAGAGTTGCTATTTCCATGAAGGAAATTCTAGATTTGAGTGGAAGTCTGGAATAGATAGCTTTATATTCTCTTTCGATTCTAAACTTCTGAATCTGTTTCAGATTATGACACCTTTTACCTTCTTCGTTCTTCCTCCACACCTTAAAAGCTAAAAAAATAACTCTAGAAAGATAGGTAGATAGATGGATGGGGAGATATTTAGGAGCTAGTAGGTTATTTTGGTTTATATACTCACGAAGAAACAACACTGGCCCAAGTGAACTATTTGTGGTCAACAATAGCTTCCTGCCACACTACATATATAATTAAAAATGTCAGTTCTCCTCCCACATACAGTGGATTTTTTTTTTTAAGTAGAGTAGAGATTTCGGTTTCTTGAAAATAAAAGTACGGAAATCATTCATGGCTTTTTACTTTCTTTTCCCCCTCATGCCATTTCGTTAAGAGGTCTTGAATCAAGGTCATGAACACTCAAGCTGTTTGATTTGGAACGAAAGAAAATCAAAGAGAACAGATGATACATGGTATGTGGAAACGAATTTCAAGTTGGACAAAAGCCCAGTTTTTCAGTAATATCCAAGTTGATCATTTTTCTCTTTTGCCTTAGAAGGGAAGTGTCTGTATATTAGGTGTTCTATGACCTTTACGACAGTTCCAACTCATCCAGTTGTCATGCTCTGTCAACTCTTTTAAAAGTTACCATGGATTTATAATACCAGAGGGCTTATGGCAATCTAGGCAGAAAAAGAAGGTATTGTGGCACTGAATGTTTCTCAAGTTTTTATTTCTTGCTCCAAAAGTGCTATAGTTAATATTTCATGTCACTTTACTTTGATGGAATCACAGTGCAGTCTAAGATTTTAAACTAAGTGTGAAGTAAACCTGTAAAATAGAATCGTTTACCTGGTTGGTGCTGGCCAACTCCTGGAGTAAGTTGACGTGATTTTTGTCTTCAACCTTGACACGGAACACCTTCTCACTGAATGGTGAGATAGCAAAAGAAGAAGAGAAAGTTTAAAATTGGGTAACGCAGTCAAATTTTGGGGCCAGTGAGGAAGAAGGGCTTGCTCATTTAAGGAGGTGCTCACTTACCCTTCAAAGTGCTCACCAGACTCATGAGCAGAGGCTAGGGTCACAGTCACGAGAAGCAAGAACGCCAACATTGTGCTTGACTAGGTCTTTTGGGTGGGTTTCACCTGCTTTTATATTCAAGGTGTTTGTTTTCTTCTCCCGATTGCAAATAGGCACTGTCAAATCTTGATGAATGGTTTTCCCGGCATCATTGCCCTGGTAGCTGTGTAAAGTCTGAGAGGATATCTCCCTCAACACCTGTGGAAACAGAGCAAACAATCTCAAGTTCAACCTATCTAATTTGGATGTCAGACCTTGAATAGTCTGGAGGTAAATGAGTATTGAATAAAATCTATTTTTAGTCTCTTTTTTTCATTTTGACTTGAGAATTACGTACAATAAATTCTATAGATTTAAGTGTAAAGTTTCAGTTTTGACAAATGTATACACCCAGGTAATAAACATCTCAATCACCATATAGAACATTTCCATCTCCCGAAGGGTTCCTTTGAGCACCTTTCCAGTCAATTTCTGTACTCCCCTCAGGCAACCACTATTGGAATTTCTAGCTTTTCATACATTAATTTTCCCTGTACTAAAACTTCATGTAAATAAGGTCATACTGTATATATCCCTTTGTGTTTGGCTTCTTTCATTCAAGATAATGTTTTTGAGATTTATCAATATTTTGTTTGCATTATTGGTTTGTTCCTTTTTATTAACAGGTAATATCCCATTGTATGAATATACCGCAATTTGTTTATCCATTTTCCTGTTGATGGATATTTGTGTTGTTTCCAATTTTGTGTTATTATAAATAAAGCTGCAATAAACATTTTTGTACAAGTCTTTTTGTTGACATATGTTTTCATTTTGGAGGGAGATAAATATCTGAGAGTGGAATTGCTAAATAATAATGTCAATGAGGGTTAAATGATAAGATTCCACCTAACATTTTTCCACAGTGGTTGTACCATTTTAGGCTTCCGCCAGTATCTAGTTGCTCTGCATCCTCTCCAGCATTTTGGTATCATTAGTTTTTAATTTTGGTAATTCAGTGAGTGTGCAGTGATATCTAATTGTGGTTTTAATTTGTATTTCCTTGATACGAATGATGTTGAACATCTTTTTCATGTACTTATTAGCCATTTGTAAATCCTCTTTTGTGGAGCATCTGTTGAAAAATTTTACCTTTTTAAAGAAATTGGTTATTTGCCTTTTAATTATCTTGTAGCAGTTTTTAAAAATATATTCTGGATATCCTTTGTTAGAAATATATGTTGCAAATATTTCTTTGCAGTATGTGGCTTGCATTTTCTTTTTCTCAATATTATTTTTTGATGAGAAGTTTTTAAATTTTGATGAAGTTTCAGTTTATCAATGTTTTTCTTTTATAATTTATGACTTTTACATTTTTCCAAGACATCTTTGCCTATGCCAAGGTATCAAACATGTTTGCCTATGATTTCTTACAGGAGCTTTGTAGTTTAGGTTTTTATGTATGGTGTGAGGTATGGGTCAACAAATTTTTAAAAATATGGACCTCCAGCAGATCTAGTACTATTTTTGAGAAGGCTTTTCTTTCCCCACTGAATTACACTGGTTTCTCTGTCAAAATTTATTTGGCCATATATGTGTGGGATAATTTCTGGACTTTCTATGTGTTCTATTGATCTATTTGTCTAATTTTATACAACTATCACAATGTCTTGATTACTATACTTTAGCGAGTCTTAAGGTCAGATAGTATATAAGTCTTCCGACTTGGTACTTTTCTAAGATTGTTTTGGCTATTCTAATACTTTACATTTCCATATATACTTTAGTATCAACTTGTTAATTTCTATGAAAAATCTTGCTGGGATTCTGATTGCTATTGCACTGACTCTGTAGATCAATTGGGGGAGAATTAAGTCTCTCAACTCATAAGCGTGTTATCTCTGTATGTTAATCTGGGTCTTTGTCAAAAGGTGTGAAGGGTCTGAGATTTTGTCCTACCTGCAAGATAAAAAGTTACCCCACCGGTTTTATAGATGCTGTCAGAAGACACAAAACTGCTGGGTCAGAATCAAAGGACTTTATTACACATGGCACAGCAGGCAGCATAAGCTTTATGTTTGTGGCAGTCCTTTTATTCCCTAGTCCTATGGGGATGAGGTGTAGGTGGGCCCAAACCTACGCTGGGTACATAGGTTTGCGTCACAATTGAGGTATACTGAGTCTAGGAAACTCTCAATCTTATGAGGGGGCTGCTAGCAAGTTCTGCCCAAACTTTGCCCCAGAGGAGACATTAGCCTTATTATTCTGGAGGGCAGATCTTTATTTTGCCCTAAAGGGAGATGCCATTTGTTTCTTCCAAGCTGTTGTTGTACAAACATCTTTGAAAAGATAGTCCAGGAAAAAAGCTGTCCCAAGACATGCAGAAACAGAGGGATCCATGGAGAATTGTCTCTGAACAATACCTACCCTTTCTCATGCTCATGACTTCTGGTGAATTTTCCCATGAGCATGCTACTCTGTTGGTAACTCTGATTAATCTGACTGATGGGGGCTGGGACCAAATCCATTCAATTTGTCTAATGTGGCATTTAATTAAGGTTAATTTCAACAGGACTCCAAGAAGCATGATGAAATCAATCTGTAACACTGACCTCAGCCATTCCTCCCCAGGGTACCAGACCCAACCAAGTGAACAAACTCCGTAAACCATCAGTGTCTGCTTTAGAAAGCCAAGTAGCTTTCTTCTTAAATTTCGGTTTTGACTGTTTCACTTTGCCTGAGGCAGTAATACAGGTACAACAGGATCTGTTAGCTATTGCACAAACTCCACCATGGCCAGCAAGGAGGGCGTCTAGGGCAATTCTATCATCCATAACAACCCTGGTCTAAACTAGCTAAATGAAAGAGAGAAGTCATTGTTCATGTAACTGAGAAGTTCAGCAGTAGTGCTGGTTTCACAAGTTCAGTTAACGATATTTGTTAAGCCCAGGTCTCTCTTTTTGGTCAATTCTGCCATGTGATAACAGGATGGCCACTAACTGATCCAGTTTTGTATCCTACTGGATTGGTAATCCTATTGGAAAGATAGTTTCTTATTCCCCAAAATTCTAACCCAAATCTTCAGATTGAATCTCAGTGGGTGCCTCTATTTCTCTGAACTAATTAAGTGGTCAGGATGATAGGATGTTCCATAGATATTGAAATTTCTGCTTCCCATCTCACTTTATAAATTTAAGTTTTTATTTTTTATGCACAGCTTTGGTAATTAATAAGCCAAGAGGCACCTTTGTATCTATTTGTGTTTCACATAGCAGCATGAGATTTTGGAGATTCTGTAAACTGCCCTTTGGTGTTATAAGTCATCCTATGTGATGTCAGGTTCTGGAAAAGTATTTCCCCAAGCATAGTCCATGGTTTTAAATAGGAAAGAGTTCTGAGGGCAAATATGTTTGCTTTAAACAAGAAACAACCAGCTTTTTTTTTTTTTTTCAAAGTATGCTTTTTGGTGAGAAAGATTGGCCCTGAGCTAACATCTGTTGCCAATCTTCCGCTTTTTTTTTTCTTCCCAAAGCCCCAGTACATAGTTGTATATCCTAGTTGTAGGTCATTCTAATTCTTCTACATGGGATGCTGCCACAGCGTGGCTTGATGAGCGGTATGTAGGTCCACACCCAGGATCCAAACTGGCGAACTCTGGGCCACTGAAGCAGAATGCACAAACCCAAACACTCGGCCACAGGGCCGGCCCCCAAAATAAGCTCTTTTCCTAAAAGAGGGCTTTTTAGAGTCTTCAGTATTATTGTAAATCATCAAAAAAGGACTCTGACACAGCATTTCCCAAACATATCTCATGATAGAGTGCCAGGTTGGTTAAGTCCAGCTACAATTAGAAGACTTAGGACCATTGCTCCATTCCAGTGTGTTTGGCTGTGGGACATTTTCTTCAAAAGCATCACTTAGGACCAGTGGTTTTGGGAACAAATTTTGGGAAACTCTAGACTGAGTTCACAAATGGAATCACATTAACTTAAAAGTTTGGCCCTATGGGTTCTTGGTCTCTTTTATTCAAGGCTAAGAGTTTATTGTGACTTCAATATTAAGGTCACCGGGCTAAGTGCTATGGTGTGTTCAGAGATGAAAGGGGCTTGATTCATGCTCTTCAAGGTCTGCTGTGCCAGGCATGCAAGTGGAGTAGTTTTCTTGACATCTTTCTTCTTTGTTTTAGAGTGTGGATTTAATGATTGGGTCAGTTGATGCTTCTGGGTATACCATTCTCTCTTCTTGAGTGCTACCTGGAACTGATGGGTGAGGAGTAGACAGAGGACTCCTTCACTGTTTGTTAGAGGACCAGATGATACAAGGGAAGAGAGAGAAGTCAGGGAATGTGTAATTTCTGTTAAATCAGAGAAAACAGTTCTAATGACTTGAAGGCGTTCAAGTACTTTGTACATGTATTTGTGGCTGTAGTATATTGAATAGAAAAAAATTTATATAAAAATTATTCTCTCAGAAACCCTGTATTATCATCATCATGAGCATCATCATTTTCATATTCTATCATCAATTGCTAGACCATTTACTATCAAAGGAGAACGCTGTGGCTTCAATTCTGATGTTAAGAACACTACAGGATTTTAGGTGATAGAAGAAGGAAGCTCCTAAAAGGGGAGTTATTTCTGAAAAGAGTTAGCTTTTGTTTTTGTTTACATCCAATCAAAATAACTGATCGGCTTAGTCAATTCAGTGAAAATTCTGCTCACACCCTTATCTTAACTGAACTGTCCAGTTGTTTGTGAGGCAGACAGAATGTCCCTGTAACTTGATGGGTATAAGTGATTGATGACCCAATCTGTTGGTATTGCTCCAAGGAGGACAAACTCAACCTGAAAATGTTATCCAGGTGCACCACTGGCCTGTTAGCTTTGTGTACTTATGTTTAATATTCAAATAAACTGCCTTTTTATGGATATGAAGAGGGAGGCTAGTAAGCATCTTCTTGGCTAGCTTTTCTCTCTGGCATCTACTGATGTTGGTGTATTTTTTTTTTAAAAGCATGACCATCACCATTGATGGGCATAGTCTGCATATCTCTGGTGGGAATGTTGTTTGTTACTGAATTGCAGACCAGTATTTTTGAAAGCTGGGAGGTAAATGGGACAACTTCATCCCATAAATCTTACTACCTGACTCATCAATTTGAGGTTGCTTATTGAAACAAGGAAGACAACTTTAATCATGCAAATATTTGGAAATTGCAAGTGTATCGCTATTTGGAATTTGGAAGAGAATTAAAATGGACAAGTTATGATTGATTAACTCATGAAGAACGGGTTAGTTAAAAGGCAGTTCGTTCTCTTTCTATCCTTATATCAACACTCCATCAACAGGAATTAAGAAAACAGCATCACTAGGCTCCAGCTCCTTGCTGAGGGCAATTAATCAGGACAGGGGAGTAGGGGGGTAAATTGGAATGCTGCCAAATAAATCAACCTGTTTTGCACCTGCATTTCTCTTTGTTGGTTTTTATAGACCATCTTAATGCTTTGATCTTTGTGTGTTAGATGATGGATTTTAGGGAAAACTCCTCAGATATGAATGAATAAATTACATATATTTCCATATTAACATCTTCACTTTATTGGAAACAAACTTGTAAGAGATGTACATTTCTACCTGTATTCAAATATGAGAAATATTTGTTTTATTCTAGTTTATAAGGTAATGGGGAACTATTTTTATTCTTAAAATGCTGTAACAGAACATTAAACCTCCTTAAAACCTTTTGAGGAAAGGGCTGGGTTTTAATAAATAAATGTTAATATAAAATGCCATATGGGTAGAGAAATAAAAGCATAAAATCAACTTGAAAAAAAAAGTCGATATTTTCTGACAACCTGTGTACTGTTTACCTGGTATGAATCTTCAAAAAGGTCTGTGTTCTACTTTGCATGGCTCCAGTTCAATTTCAATTTATCCTTAAAATTAGTTTGGAAGGGCAACCCCCAGGCGCACAGATAATGCAGCTGATGCTGCTATTTGGCAGTCTGGTTCTAACAACCAGATTGGTTTTGTCTGTTCCCAGATTCTAAGTCATTGAGACTCTCGTGTTTCTCTCTGTGATAGTGCTATGAGGTAATTTTATAGGCTAACCCTATGATGACCACACTGGTTGACACTTGAGAGTAGCAAACAGGTCGACAGCAGATTCTCCTGCAGTCATTTGAAGAAGTTGACGTTTGAGTGCTCAGAAAGATGATCAGTACAATGGATGTTAGCACTTGGATTTTCACTCTTGAGGAGTGAAATACTTTAATGTTGGGAGGTTTTACAGACCCTTTGGTGGACTAGTATTATATCACCATACTTTTAAATAATAAAATCCTTTCAAAGAACTCTGAGAATTAAATAGCTAAACGGATGCCTTGAGTGAGATTTAAAAGAAGATTCCAGAATCTTTCATTGTTCAGTTTCCTTTTACTTCAGAGTTTTCATCTTCAAATGCAAGGAGGGTTGAGCTTGCTTCACAATTAATGACCTTGCTTCACAATTTTGCAGCACGGCATGCTGCTCCCCAACATTCATCTGACTCGGAGGCAAGTCTGTTAACCATGATGTCAGCAGGAATTATTTTGACAGCTGCCAGAAGCAGTAGCATAAGACTCAAAAGTTTTCATTTTAGAATGTGGTGTTCTAGAATATTGGTCTGATGTATACATGCTAATGGACAATCAAAGACAGTAGCACAGTGTTCAAGAGAAGAACCCACAAGGAAAAGCGATCACATCAATCAATTAAACAAAACACCAGTTTTTTCAGGGAACGTTGGGAGGTAAGGCTGAAGCACACACAAATATCTCCTCTAATTCAAATTAGAACAGCAGAATCAAAAGCTCACTCTTCCCCTTGATGGTCTCTGGTATTGCTTTACTGCCATGAGTCGTGATTCTACACCGCACGAAGTGCCATCCCTGATACACAGAGTACTGGCTGTTGACAGGTCCCTCTTAATCCAAGGGGAATGCCTCTGTGGATGGGCTATAGTTTTCATTCTCAGGATTGATGATCCAGCATCAGATTACATGATAAACTTGTTCAAATCACGGTCTTGCGATTTCGAACAGCGTTAGATAAACATTCAGTATCTGCATTTCAGAGTGGCAACACAAGGATAAATCAAATAGCAAATTAAACTTAGGTATGCCATCTGCTGCCTTTATTTTATGGATTTCAGCCCATAGGACATTGACTGGGCATGAATGTATAAGCCATTGTCTTTTATTGTCGGACTTACTACAAACATTGGACAAATGTTCATCCATGCTGTCGGTCTTCTTGGAAAGAGTAAAATTTTGCAAAAGTGCATTTTTTTTTTAGTTGTCATAAGTTTTTGTTTTAATAAAAATAAACCACAACAGAAGAAAAAACAGCATGTACTCGTTTCTCTGAGTGCAACATCTCAGCAGGCTTTGGGAACTCATCCACAAGGGGTAAATTGTTTAATGCGTAATTGTAAGCCGAACTGTAGAAACCCATATTAGGCCTCCATGATTTTATTCTCTTCTTCTGGTAAAAGGTCATTACTTCTCCCTGGGCCCCTACAGGTTAAGCCTTTTACAACTTTTCCATCTCCCAGAAAGTTCTTGATTTCTTCTCATGGTGATTCTTATTCCATGTCTTTACTTCACAGTGGTTTCTTTAAGAAATCATGTTTTTCCAGTGTTGCTGAGAAAAGTTTCTTATTCTTCTTTCAAAACAAGTTTTAAAAAATCTCCATTTTCGGCGGGCCAGTAGGTATATTTTCTTGGAGCAGTTTAATGTAAAATATGAATTTACACTTAGGAAATTACATTTTGGTGCTATCATTTGGAGGCATTTTTATCTTAATGTCTGTTGCCAATCTGTTTCTTAGCAGCATTTGCTCAGATGCAGTGGTTACCAGGACTAGTAAGAGTTGCCTTTCAAGGACTTTTGTAGATTTTTAGCTAACACCATAAAATGAGTTCTCTATTTGTGAGGCTAATAAAAGTCTTAATGATATGTGCATCCAGCAGATGGGACAGAGGGCTCTTCTGGCAGTGGGCAGTTGAAATCTGCCCTCGGATGTTTGCATAAGGCTCTCACTAAAGTCAATAAAAGGTAATTTTCACACACAATTTAGTTCATAGTACAAAATGTGGGGAAGAGTAGCTGGTTTAAGTCCAACGGGCAGAAGGGTAGCAGTTGGTAAAAGTTTTGCTTGATGGTAAATTTTAACTGACAGGCTGACAAGTTGATCAAGAGAAACGCAGGACCAAGTCACAAATTGTGGACAATGGCAGTGCTTCAGAGGCAGAGCGAGGACACAGCTGAAGTAATAATCCCCAACATCTCTGGCACAAGCCTTGATAATTAAAAAAAAAAGCGTCTCTCTCTCCTTTCCTGTTCCCAGTCTTCCTTTTTCACTCTCTCCCTCATACTCATTTTTGAAACCATTTGTTTGCTCATTTCTACTTAGCATTTTGCCCAACAAACAAAATGTTCACATAAATCCATACCACAGTGTGAGAACATCGTAATGGACATTGGGCAGATTCAGAATATAATGAGCCCTCTGGTCGTGGAAGGTGAGGTGTGTGGCTTAGATCTCCTGGGTTGAAAGAGAGCTGCACACGTTCTTCCTGGTCATGGAGGGGATATTGTGTTTAATGCAGATAAGGCTTTAATGGGGTTGAGAAAGAGTCTGGAGACAGGTTTATAAGTGAAAATTATGCATAGAAACCATTAGAACTTTGCTCTTTCATATACTTACTACATGAATTGTTAATGATTTATGCATATTAATAGCTTACATGTATTTTGGGAATAAAAAAAGTCAACAATGTTTTCATTTTTTTTTTTTTTTTGTGAGTAAGATTGGCCCTGAGCTAACATCCATGTTGATCTTCGGCTGTTTTACGTGGGATGCCACCACAGCGTGGCTTGACCAGAAGTGCTAGATCCGTGCCTGGGATCCAAACCTGTGAACCCTGGGCCACTGAAGCGGAGTGTGTGAACTTAATCACTATGCCACTGGGCCGACCCCTCAACAATGTTTTTGACATGCATCATTTCATCTGATGCTGGTGATCTCTGAATATGGTTTAAATGTATGAAAGGCAGGTATGTAGAATAGGTTCATATTCTGGCTCTTATTATGTTCAGTCTTTGAAGGTGGCAGGTACTTTAAATCTATGCACGAAGAATACATGACAAATGAGAAATGAGTTTATAGTCACGAAATTAGTAGTATTTTATTAGATTACAGAGTTTCTCCATCTTAGTACTTAGAGTATTGACATTTTGGGCTGGGAAATTCTTTGTTCTTGGGACTGCCCTGTGCACTGTAAGATGTTTAGCAGCATCCCTGGCCTCTACCAATTAGACGCCAGTAGTAACCACCCTTACTCCTTCTCAGCTGTGACAACCAAAAATGTATTCCTACATTGCTGAATACCTCCTCAGGTCTAAATCTGAGCTTGCTTCCAAATTAAGCTAAGGCTTCTGTGAATTTTAGTAAACTGTAGACACAGACATCGACTGTAGACACAAGTCACGATAAAGGTATACGTGTGGTATGTTTAGATTAGAAATTGGTCATGACTTTTTGATGGCTCCATCAGCATCCCTAAGAACTACGAAAGCATTAAATCACAAGACAGCATCAACGAGAGCGAGGTACTTACATGCCACCACGGAAGCGATGCTCGCTCCAATAGATTATTCTCTGGGACTGTGCAGAGCAGAGAGGTTGGTGGCCTTGTAGGCAGCTGCAGTTTTGTGAGGTGAAGTGGAACAATTGTACCCAGGGCAAAAGATACCCTGAAGCATGGCGTGAGCGGTGGCAGCTGAGATGTGACAAGCTGGAAAACAACAGCAATTGCCTACGAAGGGGGCGGCAGTTACCGAGAGGGAGGCTTTTCTTGAACAGAGGTGACTTCATTTCTTTAAAGTTCCTTGGCGTTTGCTCCTTCTGCACATCTGCAAGTGCTTCCAGTCCCCCAGGGAAACTGAGTTTCCTGCACAGTCCAGCTGGGCCTAGAGGCTGTGACCGCGGTAATGGGTCAGGATGCTTTCTTACTATTCCCCACTTTTCTTGGGCCCGATTCCCTCTACCCTTTTCCAGATGAAGAAAAGCTGGGCCAGGGGCAGCCAGGAGCTCTGTACTTATTTCTATTTTCTTTGCATTTTAGTTAGGATACTCTCTCCTCAACATGAAGAAGAAGAAGAACCCATTTCTTGCTGAGTCTTGTCTCTTTGTGATCCGATTAAATGATTTTATTATCCTTGACATTTTCCCATGGGCTGTAGCACATTCTGGACTCTGGCCTGCCTAATACTGTTAGTAAAAATCTGGGCAAGCACCAGGCATTCTTCCTTATTTATGTGTTTTTTTCTTTTACCTTTAACACATTTTTAAAAGAAAACATATCTTTAGAATTCTAAAAAAAGAGCCAATGTAATTTGCTAATTTCTGAGTTACAGAATTCTTACGAATGCGTAACTTGCCCTGGGTGATTTAAAAGAGGACAGTTTCAAGGCTGAAGTGAGCGAGGCGTCTTCATTCGAATGAGCCTGTGCTTCAGGGAGAGTCTGGTTGCTGAGGGAGGGTCCTCCGCACGGTGTCCAAAGCCTGCTTCATTGCTCAGATCTTTTTGATAACAGACTGTTCCGAGGCGGCTTTGGTCTTTCCAGATGCCATAGTTGCCCAAACAGACCAGGCATTTTCAATCATCCGCACCTTTGCTCGCGCTCTGCTAGCTGTTTGAAATCTTCCTTTCTAAAGTCCAGCGGAGGAGATGCTTCACCTTCTTGCCATAGTTCTTGAAGCAAAGGCTCAATGTCCCCTCCACCCAACATTTTCATGTGTCTCCATTTGCTATAGTTCTTACAATGAACAGCATATCATAATCAAATTGGTGACTTTTTTTCTTAATGGTATATAAAGTAATCGTTTATTTTATAATGGATAGCAATTTAAGTTTGATGAAATATAGTATATGAATCTGCACTGTCAACGTATTATCCAAATGGAAATGTGCGGCAGGCAGTTGGAAGTGATGGTTTGGGTCTTCGGAAGGGTAAGGTGCAAAATACGTTCACTCATCTCGACATTCCCCAAAGTCTCAGTCCATCAGGGCATCAACTCCGAGGCCCGAAAGCTTACTACTGAGAGCTCGTGTGAACTAACGATCGATGAGGAACTGATCAGCAAGTCGATTTACCGAGCTGTGTAACTATCCACAATCCAAGAACCTTTCCGTCAGCCTGACTAGATCTCTCAGGCCTTTTTGCAGTCGATCGCTGTTCCACCCCCAGCTCCAGGTATTCACTGATCTGCTTTCTACTTCTAGAGATTTTTATTTTCTGCACATTTCATAGGAGTGGAATAATATACTATGTGGTCTTTTGCACTTGGCTTATCTCCAGGTAATGTTTTGAGGTTCATCCATGTTGTAGCATTTATCAGTAGTCCATTCCTTTTTTGTTGCCGAATAATATTTCATTGCCTGGATGGACGACGTTTCGTTTATCCACTCATCAGTTCATGGGCGTTTGGATTGTTTTCACTTTTTGGTTATTATGAATGATGCTGCTAAGAACATTGACATATCATTCTTTGTGTGGATATATGTTTCATTTCTCTTGGATAGGTACAGAATAATTTCTTGATCAAACTATGGATTCTTATCTCAAGAACAGGATGTTGTTCTATAGACACTTTTGAAATTTTCTTTTTATGTAGAGTTGTATCGAAATCTTGAGTTATACACCTAAAAATTAAAATACTAACGAGTATGTGAATATGAGAAGTGCAGCTAAAAGGCTGTTAAAATTTACTTGGCATCTGGTACAATTTACTGTCATTCACCAGTAACTACCTTCAGTCTTCCTGTCTGGAATAAAAATGACATATACATTATATTTACTACTCTGCTAATACCACCAAAAAGCCTAGCAATTGTCATTTCCAGACTGTCTGCTGTAAGGCAATGTAGCAATCTAATTCTTGGAAACTATGTCCTTGAATGTATCATTTCTTCCTCTCCTTTTTTGTCTTTTTATGCTTGAAGGACATTTCACGTTTGAAAACTGGGGTTTAGATAGATTCTTACAGGGGCCAAGAGAAAAAAATAGTTTGTTTTAAAATCTTTTCAAATCCAGAACAACATGCAGGATAGCTGATGGATTTACCAGAGATGTTAAGATAGAGAAATTTCCCCTACCTTGATTTGCTTTGTTCTCCAGCTTCTTATACAGCAGAGCAATCTGGAGTCCATTTCTGCATTTGCACACTTTTGACAGTATGAATACAGAAAATGTGATGATGTCAAATGTTAAAATAACATCAACAACAATGCTTCTCAGGACATTTCTGCTAAATTGGAAATGATGGACTAAGACTTAGAGTATAGTCTTCATTCATTCATTCATCTCTTCACTAAACTAGCCTCTTAATATTTCTAAAGGTATTTATGTGGTATCCTCCGTGAGCTAGGCACTGAGCTAGGCGCTAGATTACAGCTGTGAACTGCAGTTTATATTGTACACAGTAAAGAAAGAAGCTATTTAACGGATGGTTTGCCCATCTAATTAAAAAAAAGAGGTGATTTGCTTTAGAAGAAATTTGCAACTTTTGATTACTTGATTTACTCATGTCTTAGATACAAATGTCTGTTGAAGGTCTTGAAGTTGGGGAACGCCTGGGAGCTTTGACCTGATGATCTAGGATAGCCGCTAAGAAGCCATGTGACCTGGATAATAACGAATATGTGATAATGGGGTGGCCTTTGGAAAACACCTAAGGATAAGCGCTGGTTGCCAAGGGAAGCAACCATGTGATTAGAGGGCTGGAAATTTCAGTCCCACCCCTCTGACTTCAGGGAGGGGCGAGGAGTGGAGGTTGAATCAATTGCCAATGGCCAATGATTTTATCAGTTATGCCTGTGTAATGAAGCCTGTATAAAAGCCCCAAAGGAGGGGGTTTGGAGAGCTTCTGGGTTGGTGAACACGTGCAGATTCTGGGAGAGTGGTGGGCACTGAGAGAACAGAAGCTTCACACCTCTTCCCACATACCTTGCTCTATGTGTCTCTCCCATCTGGCTGTTCCTGAGTTATATCCTCTTATAATAAACCACTAATCTAGTAAGTAAAATGTTTCACTGAATTCTGTGAGCCACTTTAGCAAATTAATTGAACCCAGAGAGGGGCTCATGGGAACCTCTGGTTTATAGCCTTTTGGTCAGAAGCACAGGTAACAACCTGCACGTGTGATTGGCGTCTGACGTGGGGGAAAAGTCTTGTGGGACTGAGCCCTTAACCTCTGGGATCTGACGCTATCTCCAGGTAGATAGTGTCAGAATTGAGTTAAATTGTAGGACACCCAGCTGGTGTCACAGAAAATTGCTTGGTTGTGTTAAAAAAACCCCGCACACATCAGAAGTATCAACCAATGCTAAATTAGTGAGTGCACTTTAAAGATTCCTTAATGTCAGTGCAATAGCTTTTAAATAGAAAAAACTGCGTTTGGTACTGAAATATCAGAATAGAAATACAACTATGTTTATTGTCTGCAGGGATTAGGATCAGAGATGATCCGAGCCCCGTAAATAGGCCTCCACGACCACAGACCCACTGGAGAAAGCGGGGATTGTGAGCACCAAAGGAAACAGGCTCCAAGGAACACTCAGCCTCCTGTTTTCTCCTGGGGCTCTGCATATGCTGATGGTGGCCAGGTGGAGGATTTGGCTAGCCCAGCTAATTGCTTCTATCTGGGGGAATAAGCGAACAGTGCAGTAACAGTGTGCTACCCCTGGATACGAATTAAACAGCACTAAAGTGCACTTAGAAGAAATTAACGAAGCTCCAGAATGGAAAGTGACTTTAAAAAATTCATTCTCTTTTTATTTCAATTTTACGATTAATGTGAAATGAATAAATGAAAAGACCTAGGAGAGAGAGGAAACAGTGAGGGATTATTACCACAGCACAAAGCTTTTATAGATATTATGTTTGAATGGGCTGAATAAAGGAGATAGATTTTTAATCATTTCCCTAGTTTTAAAGATCACTATTACTTTTTAAAAAATTATTATTTTGGGACTCCCCAGGCTAAGCCAATGTACTTTGGATTTCAAAGTACAGAAATACAAAATTTTAATTTATTCTCCCCAATAGAAACAGCGCTATAGCTGTCATCTCTCTCTCCGGGTGGATGTTATTTTCCCTTATGTTGCATCGAGGCAGATGACATAGTCCTAGGGATAAGATGAGCTGCTTACATTTGAAGTTAAAATCATACTTCTACCAACTTTGGTGTGTGAAAAATGGCACAGCATTGGCACACTATTGGTATGTATTTCACCAAATATAAGGAGAACAAAATAGATTCCTGAACAGGTAAAAGGCGTTCCATATTATACAATATTCAATGGTATTTCCTTCTCATAGTTTAAAATATTATCTTTTTAGTTGGATGGATCAGCACCATATTATTTATTGAGAACTTACTCTGTGCCAGGCTCAGTGCTAACAACTTAACATGGATTGTCTATCTTGATTTTCACAATTGCTCTATGAAATACTCCTATATTATATTTGAAGAAACTGGGACTTAGAAAAAAGTAACCGCTCAAGATCACACAATTACTCACAGGAGCCAAGATCTGAATCAGAGACATCATGTTTTTTTGTGTTTGAAACAATGAGACGGGAGACCTATGCAGTCTGGAAAGCGATGAGTCATCTGAGAAAAAAAAGAGTGTGAATTCAGGTGTGACTTTCATCCAGATGCTTCCACCCATCTCTAGATTGGGTCTTCTTCATGATGAATCAAGAACAAAATAACACAAGAAGCTTCATGTCAGAATATTGAAGTAATTGTAATAGATCTTATTTTCTTTGGCTAGACAGCATGGTATTACGTGCTTTCCCCCAAGAGGCATTCTTATAAATTATCATTATTTTTTCAGACAGTTTTCTACCCAGGTGGCTAGGTTTTCTGTTGCAAAATTAGTTCAGATGGTCTTACAAAAAATTACATTGAATGTTGCTACATGTGCTTTACTGAAATGAAATATTTAACATTTAATGAATTCTCTTTCCTCCTTGGTAAGCCTAATCTTTCCAGCAGAATTTAAAAATAAATTTCATTTATGAGTCTCTTATTTTCCTGTTGTTTCCATATTTATTCAGGGCTTTTCTTTAACTACATACTGGGGGATTTAATGATCTTCTGGATTACTCAGGGGTGGCCCAGAAGACCGACCAGAGAATTCTGCGGTCTCTGAGAGAATAATCATATAAGACGCTTCTAGAATATTGTTTGAGGAGGAGAGTGGCAAGTGTGTGTGTGTGAAGTGTTACTACATTTTTGAGTTACTACATTTTGTGTGGTCATGTATTTGAGGCACGTGGATAACAATTTTAAATATGTGAGCTTCCTTAAGATCTTTTGACTGTCCAGAAGTATTTTTAGGGTTTTCTAATACTAATTTCTAATATGATAATGGATTAACAAATGTAACTTTAATTTTTATAGGAATCACTTGATATTGAGTGATAAAAATTATGTCTGCAAATATTCTCCTTTGGAGATTGGCTCACATTACTGACTGTATCTTGACTGAACTTAGTAAACAATTGCCCATTTTCATTCAGAGCTGTGGGAGCTGCTTTCTTTCTTTTACTTATGACAAAGGGGCCCGGCCTGGAGCAAGCTGCATGCATCCACGCCTTGGTTGCGTTACACGGTGAATTTCCCTCTTTGCCCAAACCTCCACTGTTTGCCATGGACAGACCAACGCAAGGGCCTTCTTCCCCCATGGTCTGCTCATGTGCTGAGTGTATTGAGAAATGGGTTACGGAAAGTGAGAAAAGAAGATGAAGTGAAGGAAGAGCATGGGATGAGAAAGTAAGGGAAGAAGGAGGGGAAGACAGATACAGAGAAGAAATAACGAGAAACTGCAGGAAAAGGGGACAGGGTCAGGGGCTCTGTATGGTGGGATTTAAAAAATTACATCCTTATTTGCTCTCACTTCTAACTGAAAGCTGACATCCCCTTCAGCTATGAATATAGGCCACACCACTATAGCATGAGCAATACCCCTGACTTTGTCTTCGCCAGAGATGACACATACTTTCATATCACAAGGTAATTGTTGCAGACATCTTGCAATATTACTCACACTCATAAAGACTTTGAAATTATGATAGTGACTAGACTTGCCACTAGTCTTCTTATTTAATGCTTTAATAAAAAAGCCACATATACTGTATCTTGCATTTGGTTTATAAATATTTTATAACTGTATTTCAATACAGTTTCCTTTCTATTCCTATGAATTTTACTTTATGCATTTAAAAATATTATTCTGAGAGGGGATCCATAGGTGTCACCAGATCTTGAAGGGGTCCATGGCACAAAAAGGTTAAGGACCTCGGCTAGCCAGCAAAGCTTCCCACGTGGACAGTTTACAGTGTGCCAAAGATAGTCATGCTCTCAGTCCCCAGGCTGGCAGGTTGCTGCTGGAGCAAACCCAGCCGGGCAGCTCTCCTGACCTCAAACAGCCTTGTCTGTACAAACATTAATTTTCCATGTTCTATGATAGGAGGACAGCTGGGGAGCAGGCCCTAAGTCACTAGTGACTTGACTCTTTTAATGTTGGTCTTCCAAGGACAGCACACTTTTTCAAATTATCTTCTACATGGTGTTATTTATCATAGGAAAAGAGAAGCTTTATTACAGAGAGGAACAAGAACTTAGAGCGACAAGAAACTCTATGAACTAGGAGGCTCAGGAGTTCGTCGGGGAAGAGCCCCTTGGATGAGAACAGGACCACTCCCTGGCCAGTGGAATGGGAGCCCATCAAAGAGACTCTTTTGGCTTCTTTTATGGGATGGAGGAAGATGGTGCACTGAGTCTTCCTAAGAAATGTACTACTCTTGAGTCCCAGAGACTGTCTTCTATTTGTTTGTGCATAAGGTCCAAATGACTTTGTTCCTGCTCACATTCATTTCTGGTCCACAGAATTTTTAATTCATTACGTTTCATCTCATAGAGCATAATGCTAACAGTGTCTTTAAACATAGTTAGCTATAAGAGGGCTAATTTCTTATCAATGCCCAAAACTTCTTGTGAGAGGTTTGGCTGATGATTTCCCCCTTTCATGTAATATATAAGGTCAAAGTTTAATAAAGTCCAGAGCCACACTCTATATGTCATTTGGTAGTCTCTAGTCTAGAATATGTGTATATCCCAATATTTGAACAATAAAATTATGAGGAAAAAGGACATTGTAGTTGACTGGATTGTTGGTTCTTTTTACAGACTCCTGAAGTTTTCTCTGTGTGTTACTTGGTGTCCATGTCCCCAGCTCTGCAGTAAAAGTCTAAAGAAAATGGAATCCTTTTCTCTTTAAACTGTAATGAGCAACAATAGTCCAAGAACCATACAGAAAGTGTCACACTCAGATGAGCAGTACTGAGCGTAGAATAAGATCCCTAACTGGCCATTGATGACATGTCCTGTTTCCTGGTATCCAGGAGACTGAAAATCACTTGGTTTTCTTTATCTAGGCCACAGCTGTCTTGGGCCTGATTCCAATCATTTTGATCTGGTGAGGATTCTTTTTGGCAACATAAATTCAGTTGAGGAGGGGCTGGAATGACATGGTGGTGACAGCTGAAATGCATTTCCTCATTTTGATCAAGGTGAAGATTCTCAGTAGCATTGCTGGAGATCATAGGCTTATTCCTCTCACATGTCTAGGAGAAGATTTTTTTTAAAAGACCAAAAGCTGTTTTCTTTCCTCCATTAAACTCTGGACAAAGAGCAATTGTGAGCCAGTGTTGGTTAATCTATCATATTATAAAGTATGAAAATCAATAAACAGAAAAATGCAAAGTACCTCTCTGTGCCTAACCCCATCTCCAAGGAATTCATTCGTCAGGCGAGGCAGCCCCACAGCAGATTTGTTAGCCAAATTATGATGTATTTCCTTTTAACCAGTTTGTATGCAATAATTATCAAAAGTCTTCACAACGGGCTTTCCAAAGCAATTCGTTAGTTCAGTAAGACAATGGGAGTAATAGTTGGAGCACGCTTGCTTCATAATCATTTTGTTGGAAAAAAAGAACAGCAGCTGTAGTTCATTGTAGACGGCCATCAGAAACAGTGGATTTATCAAAACGAATTCATCTTGGCAGTTTCCATTCTGGGGCTTAGATAGAGAAACACAATTAGAATTCAGGGCTGCTCACGTGGCCAGAACAAAGTAGTGTTGGCTCATTTTCCACTAACATTATGGGTTATAGATAGAAAATTGGGAATCTATCCAGCCATACAGATTAAGCCACACATGTGAGCGATCAATAAATGGAGTAAAAGCACTTCCTGCTCTCCCTCCATAGGAAGATGACAGGTCAATCAATACCTTTTAAACCTGGATCTGCTATCTTATCCCGAAGCATGGAGCACCAGTAGTAATAGAACACATTCTGGTATACCAGGAAAACAATGGGCTGAGAGGGTTGAAGCTGAGCTTGCAAAGTGACACCCCAATGGATTGTCACTCTGACCCTCCATAGGGTTGTACTTGGGGAAAACCCTCAATTAGTGCATATAATCCTGATTTTTATCCATTGATCATAGCCCTGCACAGCTGCATACGTGCAAAACTTCTATCCTTTTCCAATCCACACTCTCTTTCTTCTTAAAAACTGTGGCTTGATGCATTTGGTTTAGCAGCTGCCTCCGTACCGCACATGCCTCCCAGATACACAGATTACATCGATAACTGGCCATCTGTGCTCTGCAGTCACCCGCACCAGCTCCAAATCTTTTTGGCTTCTCTTTCCAAGCTCTCAGTGGGATGCTTGACCCTCAGGTACTGAGAGGCAGTCAGAGATGCAGAGAGCTTTGGATCACACACAAGGGACGTAGAGCTGAATGATTCCATGAAAGTGGCCTGTATGGAAGTATGACTATTTTTTTTAATGCAGAGGGATTCTGCAAATACTTAAAACTTATTTTCACATTACCTACCTTGTCTTGCCTAAGAGGAAGCAGACTTTCCAGGCCAACGTTCATTCGCTGTTGCCATAAGCTTTTAAGGTCCAGATCAGGCTTTCACTCACACTGCCAGGAAGAATGCTCAGCTGAATGTGTTATCCGCTTCCAACATTTCCCCATTTGGGAGACTTTGTGGTCTGCCTAAATATGTTGCCTTGGGTGCCAAGTCTATTCTGTGGAGACCAGTTGGGGAGCTTGGCAGGGAGACAATGAACTGGCTCACATACTAGGACAGTCCTGGTCACAGGGCTAAGGGAAAACAAACCAAATCCCCAAATCCCCCAGTGAGAAGTCTTGGGTTTGCTGCTACAGGCAGGAGTACAAGGGCTGTGCTTGGACTCTGCTTTGAGGATGGGTTGACAGAGAGGAATTTCTTGATGGCCCAAGCCTGATCAATTGCCCTAGGCCCTGCCTTGGCATCCATTCTACTCTGGATTAGACGACACTATTTCTCAGGAGCTGCCGAGTTTTTATGATCAAATGTCTTCATGAACCACAGTGCAATGGAAATACGTTGGCATCTGGAGTTAACAGAGAAAAGACTGGAGATTTGATCTGTATGCTATTACTTTACTTTCTGTGAGAAGTAGCCATAATTGCACCTTCTGTGTACAGAAGGCATTCTGATTAAACCAATGATTGTGGGTACCAAGAGCCTAGGATCGGAGTCACAGCCACCTCCAGAGCTGATCTGGGGTTCAACCTCCTCTTTGTCCATGTTCTTAGGATGAGAGGTCAACTACACAATGATGAATTCCTCTCCTGAAAGGTCTTCAGATCCTGGGATTTCAGAGTATTTTCAGCATTTCACCCAAATCCCCTGCAGTTGATCAGTAGCTCTTGTTGCTGATTGATTCCCTCCACTCATGCCCTCCCCCCAAATTAAAATGACCTCATGGATGTTATTTTCCACATATTTAAGGGTATCAGTAGTGCCCACCAGAGGAAAGCCAGAGGGAGGCAGCATGGCTTGGGGACAGTGTGCGGAGCTGGGCGCAAGGTGCAAGGGTGGCTGTGAGATGTTGGACGAGCCACTTCACTTTTGAAAGTGAAGTACTGAAAGTGGTGTCCTACGCTGAAAAACTAGAGGGTTCCTTTGACAAAGACCCTGTTGTGGCCCTTAGACAGAAAATCAAACAATGCCTATTGCTTTCAGCGCACACGACAGGACTGTGTCAGCGTTCATAAATATAAGCTACTTGTGTTAGCATCAATATGGTATAAATAGAAAATAAATAATGCATCTTGGTAGGTATTGAAAAAGCCAGTGTACTGCATTTCATCTCTCTGCCATTCTATTTGCTTTTCCCCACCAATTCTAGGGATAATGTTATTTAATATTAGCAAGAATTGAACATAATCGGGTATTTGTGGTGTAGTTGTCTTAGTAGTTTATGAGAAAGGCTGTCCCCAGCAATATGCTTACGGTGTTGCATCCTCATGGTGTAACCCAGGGCTTTCCCTCACCCCTCTTTCCTTCTCCCCAGAGCCCTGTGTCAGCAGCAATGAATGCTTAAGTAGGCTCTGTCAGGAAAACTCTCGGTGACCCTGGAAACGGTATTTAAGCTTTCCATGGATCAGCATCCAAATTGCAAAGCAAAAATGACAGGAGCTGCCTGTTTCACAAGTCTATAAGTTATGACTAAGAAAAGGGATTGTAAAACACTCTGAAAATCCTACATGCTACAGACAGGTCTAGTGAGGTTAATAATTCACCAGCTCATGCCTGACGGCCATCACCAGAACCTTAAAGCCAGTTGCTTTGTGGTAGTCCAGGTCATTTCCTACTGGAAATGGAAAGAACTCCAATGACAAAAACTTTCAGCAGTACTGGATGATTGTTAACAGGAAAACTGGGGATTTTCTGAAGTGTGTGTGAGACATGTCAGTGCTACAACAGGGTGTTTCTCCTGTGGTTACGCCAAGGTCGCGAGCGCTGTTCACATGGCTCCTGTCACCAGCAACTAAGTTCACAAAAGTCTCTTATAACAAGATTTTTTTTTTTTAGAAGGAGGAGAAAACAGATTTGGCATAAGTTATACGACAGCCACAATGAGGCTTTCTTATGTATGACAGACATTGACAATCAGCCCCACAGGGTTTATGTAATTTGAGAATATAGCTTTAAAAATCATATTACAGGCGCAGTACTTAAGATTAATGCAGAGGCCATTTACCTTTTTATTACATGTTTTATTAGCACTTAGCAGCTTGATTTATGAAAGAAAAAAATCGAATATAGTGTGTCAAAAGAGAAAGACTGTGCTATCAAAATTAACATAAGAAGGTGACACTGCACTCCTCAGTTTTAGGAGAGAAAGTTGAGGGAAGTGGTCCGCATTGAGGCTTTTGGTTCCCTGGGAGGCGATCTCCCAGAGCTAAAGAGGAATCAGGGAGGACTTCTCTGGGGAGGTGGCGATTGCGGGAAGACCAAAAGGAGTGTGCTTATAACGGGATGTAAGGGAAAGTGGGGGACAACCCAGAAGGAGGAACAGCATCTGCCAAGGTCCTAAGGTGGGAAGGAGGTTGGTGTGTCCTGGAAGCAGGTGGAAGAGTCTTGTGGCTGGAGCATCCTCAACAGGGTGGAGCATGGCAAAGGGAAATCTCAGAGATATGCAGTTAAAAAATGTTTATTAAAAAAATATAGTTTGTAAGCAAAAACTTTAGTTTACCTGTTGATGAGTCCAAAGTTGTGTCCATAATAATATTGCATACATACAGTTTAACACAGCTGTTCCATTTCCAGGGCATCTAAGGACATGATTTTATATATATGCATATATATATACAGAGAGAGAGAGAGATTTATATCCAAGGATGTTTATTATAGTGTTAATAACTTTTATTTTTCGATCACACATTCAGTTCCCGTAGTTTTATTCTTTATGCAGCTTTCCGTAAGATTGATCCTGTTTTTGCTATTCCTCACTTTTTCCTCTACTAATTTGGAAGTTTTTCATTCCATTTCTACTTTACGTCACCTTTAAATTTTTTATATGCCTTCTTAAATTCTAAGGTTATACAGTAAAACAGTGCACCTATCCTCCTCTGAATCAATGTAAGGCCCTTTCAAATCCTTAGCTCTGAAAATCCCCCACTCATTTTCTTTGTTTTTGTCATGTATTTTAGTCCCCTTGTTTTAAAATCATTTCTGTTCTAGGTTTCAAACAATTTATTCATTATTAGCTGTGCCCACTCTACTGTTTGACATTTTAATTTTTTTAACATGAAATAATTTCAAATCTAGAAAAACTTTTAAGAGTAGGATAAAGAACTTTTTTCCTGACATATTTAAGAGTTAGTGGCCCATGTAATGCCCTGTCACTTCCAATTACTTCAGTGCATAATTCTTACAAACATGGACCTTCTCCTACAAAACCACAGGCAACCATCAAAATCAGGAAATTAACATCGATACATCACTACCGTCTAATCAGACGCATTCAGCTTGGCCGGTTGTCTCAGTAATGCCTTGACGGTAAGAGAATCTATCACAGAATTGTGCACGCCTGTCTCTTTAGTCTCCTCCACTCTGGGGCAGTTCCTCAGTCTTCTTGGCTATCTGCTGAAACTTTTTTTTTTTTGAGGAAGATTAGCTCTGAGCTAACTGCTGCCAATCCTCCTCTTTTTGCTGAGGAAGACTGGCCCTGAGCTAACATCCATGCCCATCTTCCTCTACTTTATACATGGGATGCCTACCACAGCATGGCTTGCCAGGTGGTGCCATGTCCGCACCCGGGATCCGAACCGGTGAACCCCGGGCCGCCAAAGCACAACGTGCGCACTTAACCGCTGCACCACCTGGCTGGCCCCTGCTGAAGCTTTTGAAGATTACAGCCCAGTTATTTTGTAGAATGTCCCTCAACTTTCCTATCTCTGAAGTTTCCTCATGATTAGATTCAGGCTATGTATTTTGATGGGAATATCACAGAAGTGACCCCATATTCTTCTCCTGGAGTCCTATCAGGTGGCATGTGGTTTGGGTTTGTCCCCTTGCTAGTGATCATAACTGTGATTAAAGAGGTATCTGTCAGGATTCTCCACTGTAAAGGTACTCTTTATCCCTTGGTAATTTGTAAGGATTTTGTGGAGAAGCACGAAACTATATAACTATCCCGTTCCTCATTAAACTTTCACCATGTAGCTTTAAAGCATCCATTGATGTTTCCTGGCTGAAGTAATTATTACTCTGATGGTTGTCAAATTGTGATTTTTCTGATTTCTTTATTGTGTCTCCATTTATTCATTGGCAATCTACTGTGGCGAAAAGCTTTCTTCTCTTCACATTTGGGTATTCACTTATTATTTATATCAGTATGGACGCAAGAATTTCTATTTTATTCAATGGCTTATATTCTGTTGTAATAATTATTTATTTTGGTGCTCAAATTGTCCAAAAATTGGCTAAGAGTTCCTTTACACTGGTGTCTGTGTCTTTGATATTTCTCCATGATCTTTGAGCATTTTGTTACTTTCTGTCCCAAAGATGTTCCAGGCTCACCTTATACTTTCTGTGCTCCCGCTCTGGAAGTAGCCATTTCTTCAAGGAGCCCTGGTTCCTTTTAGTGGGGAGTAGTTATTTAGAAACTAAGATCTGGAGGTTAGGTGTAATCATTGCTATTATTCCCAGGTCTCTCCCACATTCTCTCTCTCCACATCTATCTATCTAGATACATACACGTAAATATACATACTTCCCAAACTGTCTAAATTGACACCCGTGACTTCCACTGATACCTTCGATTCCAATCCACTTTATTTTTCCTCTTTTCATATTTCCCACTCCTTTCTCTAACAGTGAGGAAACAGATTCCCATTATCCTCAATACATTTATTTATTGCATCAGTCCTACCTGTGTGTAGCCCATTTCTCACCACAGCTGTGCCCCCCTACTCATGGATCTCGCACAGACACCCATCTTGCTCAACTCCACTAATGACTTTTGAACTGAAACATTTAAGTTAAAAAAATTACATTGATCATATATTTTATTTCTAGAATTTCCCTTTTTTAAAAAAAAAAATTTATATCTAAGCTTCTGTTCTTGACATAGGTTTTCCGTTCCTTTCTCTGTTTCTTTGATCATTTGAAACTTACTTTCATATTTATTTGCAAGTTTCTTTTGGACAGCTCTCCTGGCTTCAGTTCTTAGGGCTCAGATGATCCCATTAGTTGCACCTGCACACTCTGCTTCAATGTGGCTCATTTCTGTGTGGGGCTTGTAAGATTTTGCTGTGACCAGTTCTTCAGTAGTAGTTGTTTACCACGGAAGTCCCAGTGTCCTGGGTTGTGGAATTGTGGAGTCATTACCGTGGAGTGATTTTGTATTTGCCTCTTCCAAGTATTTATGAGTTTTACTGGTTTGAACAAACTATTCTGTTAATTTCTCGAGATTTCCGCGCCCAGGGAATATGACCCTCAGACCCACGAGTGGCCCAGGTTTGGTGTTCTGCTTTCCTCTGGGGATTCTTTTCTCCCTTATCCCTCTGTGCATGACCAGCTTCCTTGCAGCTTTCTGAGGCTGGCAAGCAGAGCTTGTAGAATAGAATGCACAGCCCTTCATGACTCCTGGTTTTATGCAAAATTTAGTTCTGGCTCTCGGGAGTGTGACTTCTCTCCTATCGTCTCAGTTCTGTCAAATTGCAGCCTGCAGCCCCTATGGCCTCATCTGAGTCTTAGACCCCTGGTGAGTGCTTTCGTCTCCTACTTATCCTTAAGACTTTCAGTTTTCTCTTTGTTTCTCGCACCCAGGAATTTCCCTATCTAGTTTTACACTTGGCTATGTATTAAAATTGTTTTTTATTTAGATGTTTTGGTTATACATTAGCACACATCTAATGTTTTGACTAGGGAAGTCTGTATTGTTTCTAGTAAAGAGATACTGTGACTTAAACGTTTAACAATAGTGGACTGCTGAAGTAGATTATAATGTAGTTGTAAGATGGAATAATATAACTATTACAAATAATGTGGTTAAAATGTAACCAAGTAGATAGGAAATGCTTGTAACATAATATTAAGTTAGGAAGCATGGTACAAAATTATAGGATGTTAATTATGTAAAAAAATAGAAATGACATATAAGAAAAACGTCTATTCGAATATACTAGAATGTTAAGAGTTAACTCTGGTTTGGGAGATTATTATTGAATTAATTTTATTTTCTGTAGTGATAACAGAAAAGTAACTTTGACAAACATTCCTAAACCATAGAATTCCTCAAATAATAATGATAACAATATCAGTTGTACTTTATAAGTCCAATATTAGCTAATTATCTGGACATTGGTTGAAATAAAACAATTTTAAGGTTGAGGACTAGGCAGGACTAAGCTGTTAAAATTATGACTTGAGAACTAACTGGTCTTATTCTTTCAGTTTTGATATTCTTTGAAAAATAAACAATGAAAGAAGCTCAAAGAGTATTCCAGGGCTGCGAACACTTTACATCATGATCCACTGTGCCTTCAAAGTAAAAATAGTTTCTGGGAGGTTTAGTTGTGAGATTTTCCCTACATTTGAGGTTGAATAAAAAGTTTTGAAAGTGAAGAAGGTACTTTGATTTCAAACCATTGTGAGCATTCTCAAAGGGATGTTATCATTCAATGGAATATTAATAAGAATCAACCTTCATATGATTATCTAAATTAAGTTTAAATAAAACTCTGTAACTTAGCCAATCTCTTGTTTTCCTTAGTGCCCAAAGGACTAAATTTCGAATTTTATACTCAGTGAAATAAGAAACACTACTAATTATCAGTTCATGGAATAGCATATATATTTGTATTCAAGCAGATCATTATAGTAACCAATAAAAATAAGACATTTTAAAATCTGGCTGTGTAATTAAAAGCTGAATAACTGTGTCCAGCTGGTGACCTCATCTTAGAGTACACTGCAGGGAAGTCACTTTTGAGTTGTAAAGCTTTAGGAAAAATAACAAAACAAAGTACAAACAAAATATTTATTTTCCTGTGCATGTATCCCAGAAGCAGACTTTATAATAAAGTAATTGTTTCAGACAATTTGCCATCACTTGACCATTTAATGTATTTATTTGCCTGTTCAACTCTTAACCCTGTTATCTGGCCTGGACATGCTCACAACTGTAGCTCATATTTCTAATTATTATGTTCTTTTAAAATGAGTGCATCTCCATAATCATTTATGACTGGTTTTTCCACGACTCTCTCTTTCTTCTAAGTCATTCTTCGCATCAACATTCCTGCCCATCTTCACTGTTGTTTCCTGGTCTCTTCTGGTGCTTTCCCATCCTTTTTCATACATAGAAAATATTGTATTGTTTTTACACACTGGGGTAAACAGGCAAGGCTGCTTGCTCTAGTAACCTGAGGTGGAGGAGACACTATCTCAGGTCACCTGTCTCCTGTTGGCACACCTGTTCCCTTGGCAGTGGTGTGCCAATTGGAAAGGCTTGGATTATTCCATCGTGTCTCTACTTCATTAGGATTTCATCTATGGGGTCTCAATTTTGTGTTTATTAAAACTATAAAACTTTTAAGTAAGTGAATCAACACATAAAATTATAAGTATAAAATTATTTGATTAATCAAACCCACAAATGCATATAGGTCGTAAGAATGGTCACCGCCTACGTGTCGCTGTACTGGTCAATCTTTGTAAGTGAATGGGTGTGGCTTTCCTGGAATCACTGGGTGCCTGTGAGCGAGCTGCCTTGAGTGATTAAGGGAAAATTACTGTCAGCCGAGTCTTGAAGAAATTTACTCACACTTTTATAAACATGCAGTTATTAGATGCTGGTTTTCTATGATCACATCCCCTTTCTCTGGTTCCTTCTCTTCGCTTTCCTCTTTCTCTCTCTTTTTAAATCTAGCCCTCTTAGAAATTTAAGGTAATGAAGAATTTATCATCTGCTTTTTGAATTTTATCTTCCAGTATAGGAATTTATTTAATAAGGAAAGAACTGTGTCCAGGAACAATTCCTAGGAGAAAATAATTTCAAAACTATGTTATTTCAGAAAGGGAGGCTACCATCTGCTCTGCAGCTTGTGTGAAATAAAGAAAAAAAAGGCTCTTTTAAGGGAAGGCAGGAAGAAGTAAATACTTATTGAGCAACTTTCTTTGGCTGGGCACCACCTCAGCCTTTCTCATATATTAGCCGTTCACATTATACATAATGTAAATTAAGTTATATACAAATAACATTTCCCATTTCTGCTTTTGCTGCCAACAAGCCACAAATGGAACTGATGCCCAAGGACAATTATGATCTCCCTTTGGTTTCCTAATGGAATGATCTCCTTCTTTCCTCTGTATGCATATCTGTCTTCTTATTTTTAATGTTCCAGTTTATCTGTCTTTTTATTATATGTTCCTTCAAGTCACTTTTCTGAAAAGACAAACCTGAATACATAAGATGAGGATTGGAATGAATGCTCTTGAAGCTAACTTTGGACCAGGAATGTTCTATTACTTTATAGTGAGAGTAGAAAAAGTTACCAGATAGTCAAAATTCTCTCTTTCAAATTGAGGGTGATTTCTACAGTTCTACATCCTTTTTTTTTTGTTTTTGGTGAGGAGTATCCGTCCTGAGCTAACATCCATTGCCAATCTTACTCTGCTTTTTTTTTTTTCTTTTTTCTTTTGCTTGAGGAAGTCTGGTGCTGAGCTAACATCCATGTCAATCTTCCTCTGTTTTGGATGTGGAACACCTCCACGGCATGGCTGATGAGAGGAGTAGGTCTGCTCCTGGGATCTGAACCTGTGAACCCAGCTGCGGAAGAAGAGCGTGTGGAGCTTTGACCACTTGGCCATGGGGTGGGCCCCTAGTTCCCTATATCTTAATCAAAATACCTACCAAATTTGCGTTCCTGTGAGATAATTCCTCCTCAAGCTAGAGAACCCTTAATTTAAGGATTTGGCTCTTCACGAGAATTTCACAAGTTCCAGGATCTGTGGGGGCATTTTTCCCTGAGGGAAAAGTATAATAATTTATGACATAATTTGATCAAGGAAAAATCTTAGAGAAGATCTATCTTCCTTGGAACATCTTCGTTCCATCTTGAAAACACCTGTGCAAACTCCAGTTGTGAAACAAGATCTTGGGAAACAAATTCTTTCTTTTTGGGTAAAAGCAGGAAATTCTAGAATAGTGGAGAGAACACAGACTGAGGCTCAAGGGAATAATCTGGGGTGTGTGGAAAAAGCAAGGATTTTGGAGATAGAAAGACATGGGTTCAAATCCTGAATCACCAGTTCACTGACGACCTGGCCTCATGTCATTTCCATCAATGTCGACTCCGATTTTCTTATCTATGAAAAGAAGAAAATGATACTTACTTGGCTGGGTTGTTCTGAGACATCAAGTACCTAGTTCAGTGCCTGCATCTGATAGGCCCCCCACAAACAGTAGCTGTTATTATTAGGATCACCAGCCCTGGTGGTCCAGTGGTTAACATCTGGCGCTCTCACCACTGTGGCCTGTGTTTGTTTCCTGGTCAGGAAACCACACCACCCATCTGTCAGTTGTCATACTGTGGCGGCTGTGTGTTGCTATGATACTGGAAGCTGTGCCACTGGGATTTCCAATACCCGCAGGGTCACCCATGGTGGACAGGTTTCAGTGGAGCTTCCCGACTAGACACACTAGGAAGAAGGACCTGGCCAACCACTTTGAGAAAAATTGGTCACGAAAACTCTGTGAATAGCAGCAGAGCATTGTCTGATACAGCATCAGAAGGTGAGAGGATGGCGCAAAAAACTGGGCAGGGTTCTGCTCTGCCGTCCACAGGGTCGCTAGGAGTCAGAATCGACTGGGCGGTGCTAACAATAAATTATTAGGATCATAAAGCCCTGGTTGAAGTTCTGATCTTGCTGCTTTGTGATCTTGGGCAAATCATTTTGCTTCTCTGATGAAGTTCGTAATTCTTGGCCATACCTCCCTGGGAAGAATGTTGTGAGATGAATGTTGAGAATCTTGGCTCTATTTGGCATATCCATCTAATGTAACTGTCAAGAACCACAGATAAAGCTTGGCTGTCTGGACTTGAATCCAAACCCCGACATTCGCCAACCGTTTCACATTGGTCAAGTTGTTTCACTTTTTGGGTCTCAATTTCCACATTTGTTTTACGCAGATAACAAAGGCAACTACCCATAGGATTGCTGGAAGAATTATATAATTTAATGTATGAAAGTGGTTGGCACCTTAGTATTTAGTAAATATTAGGTATTAGTGATACCTGAGTCACTTTCAGAGGAATTATTAATGCTGGTATTGAAAAGCATCACAAAACAATGTGGAATAGAGGGGGGGACACGCGCTTTGGCATAAGACACAGCAAGGTTCAGGTTTTTACAGTTTCCTAGCCTTGCAGAGGTTCAGTCTGTTAGACGGTAGTACTAATATTTACCTCGTATGCCAGTTGTGAGGGTTAAGTGACCCCTTGACTTCTTAGCACACTGGTGAGAAACCGAGTAGTGGGTAATTCCATTTTCCTGGTACTGGAAAAGTGCAATGGGGATAGGAACTTATCCAGGAACTCATAGTTGACAGAGGCTGTTCGTAACCCAGCGCTCACCTTTAAGCTCTTTAAGACTACCAGGTGTGGACATTTCATTCTCCCAATTTTTCGAGTTGACCAGGAAGATGCTCCCATTTGAATCTCTCCTCTGGTTCTCTTGCTTGAAACAGATAGCTATCATCAATATTACTGACATTTACTAAGGGCCTGATATCTACCAAGTGCTTGGCCACACATTACTTTACTCTATCCTTCCAATAGCCCTGAGGATGGGCAGTATCCCTGTTTGACAGATGATTGAACTAAGGCTCAGAGAGATGAAGAGACTGGCTTTAAGGTTACATGACTCTTGGGCCATTGAATGAAGACTTAAATGGCCTAAGTGGCTGCACCCTCGTTTCTCCCCATGAACCAAACGCGAACCTCTCATTGTACCTGCAGGGGGCCTGTATCCATCACTGAGCCTGCCAGGATAGAGAATGGAACTCTTGGTATTGACTCTAGCTTGAAATAGGCAAACTTGCCCTCTAAGCTTGAATCTGAGTGGGGCAGCACAAGCTGACTCCTTGCCAGGCAAGAGGACATTTTGCTAAGGCAAGCGGGCTTGCATTTGCAGACCCCTGATCCAATAGCACTTTCACCTTGACCCACTTGAATCTGTCCCCATGTGGTTCTGGAACAGACAGAACCAATGGGAAAAGTGGTCTCCGTGGGGGCTGCATAGCTCCAAAGTAACCAATGGCAGATGAGAGAGTGGAAGTAGATGATATAAATTTCTGGTTTACACAGTCAGATGCCTTTGGTTTCCCTCCAGGACGATTCTCTTAGGTTCTACCACAGTACACTTTTGATACTATTTTCACATGCAAAACCTGCATTTCGTGCATGCGTATTGGGTAATTGGGTGTTTATCTGCTCAATTCGCATAACTGACATTTTTATGTGTAACAGACGTGACTGTCATACTCAAGAAGACTGATGCAAATTCGGAATGTGGCTTTATGATAAGACCACAAACCGTAGACACTTTTGGCTGTGTGCAGAGTTTTGTAAATACTCAATTAGCGGCAAAGGCAAAAAAAGTGGCCTTTAACCTCTTATTATTGGTCGAGACATCTTCTGCAGAAACATTAGTTAGCATAATTGGTGGTTCGTTTTATGTTTTATGATCTGAAGATTCTCAGATGCAGGTTTGTGATATTATTTCTTAATAAGAGTATAGGTATAGTCCCGTGTACCAAGACAGGCTTAATGAAGAATACATCTATTATACAGGTTTGCCTTTTGTCCCGTTACTGGACCCTTTGAATTTACGCTCTAAATTCATGTTTATAGATTACGTCATTATCTTGTGAGTAGTAGAATTACTGCATTTTTTTTGGTCTTATAAGGATCATTTACTGAATGTAAAGCTTTAAAAATATACAATACCGGAAACTCTTTTTTTGGCATTTTTTATTCTTTTAGACTACTGGGAGCCTCAAAAATAGAAGTGACCTGGATCCTTCTGGAGCTTTACAGGCTCTGGTCCTCTGTTGCTTTGTGTTGTATATAAATATTATCTCTCCAATTAAAGGCTATAAACTTCTAGAAAGCTGGGGCTGTATTTTTATTTATTTCTACACTTATTATTTCCTTTTTCATGCTTGCTTTGGGTGTTTTTACTCTTCTTTTTCTATGTTCTTGAAGCAGGAGCTTAGATTATTGATTTAAGAGTTTTCCTTTTTACTAATATATGCATTTAGTACTATAAATTTCCCTCTTGACACTACCTGTATCCTGCAGATGTTTATACGTAAATACATTATCATTCAGTTCAGTGGATTTTTTGCTTTCCTTTGAGACTTCCTCTTTGACCTATGGATTATTTAGAAGCTGGCTGTTTAGTTTCCCAGTGTTTGGAGATTCTCCTGTTATCTTTCTGCAGTTGGTTTCTAGTGCGAGTCCACTGTGGTCGGAGAACACTCAGCGTTGGTTTGCTTGCAGGTCCCTAACCAAATGCCATGGGCTTGGTGGCTTAAACAGAAATGCATTTTCACGGTTGTGGAGGCACAAGTCCCACCTGAAAGTGTTGGCGGGTTTAGTTTCTCCCGAGGCCTCTCTGCTGGGCTCGCAGGTGCCACGTTCTCCTCATGTGGCCTTTCCTCTGTGCATGTACATCCCTGGCGTCTCTTCCTCTTCCATAGGGACACCAGTCCTATTGGATGGGAGTCCTACTCTTATGACCTCATTTAACCTTAACTATCTCTTTAAAGGCTCTGTCTCCTAATACAGTCACACTGGGGGTTAGGACTTCAACACGCAATTTTTGGGAACGCAATTCAGTCCATGACACACACAATATATGATTTTGATTCATTTAAATTTGTTGAGGTTTATTTTCTGGCCTAGTGTATGGTCTATCTTGATACCATGGTGTTCCATGGGCACTTGAAAAGAATGTGTGCTTTTTGCTATTGTTGGATGGAATGTTCTATAAATGTCAGGTTCTTTTGGTTGATGGCGTTGTTGAGTTCTGTATCCTTACTGATTTTCTAGTTGTTGAAGTCTTCAGCTACAGTTATGAACTTGTTTATTTCTCCTTTGAGTTCTATCAGTTTTTGCTTCACAGATTTTGCAGCTCTGTTGTTTGATGTATACACATTTAAGATTGCTACATCTTCTTGGTGGATTGATCCTTTTCTCAGTATATAATGTCCCTTTCTGTCTCTGAAGTCTACTTTATCTCATATTAATGTAGCCACTCTTGCTTTCTTTTGATTAATGTTTGTATGATATATCTTTTCTCATCTTGAAGTGAGTTTCTTGTAGACAGCATATAGTTGGGTTGTTTTTAAATTTTTTGGTGAGGAAGATTGGCCCTGAGCTGACATCTGTTGCCAATCTTCCTCTTATTTTTTTTTCTCCTCAAAGCCCCAAGACATAGTTGTATATCCTAGTTGTAAGTCATTCTAGTCCTTCTATGTGGGATGCCGCGACAGCATGGCCCAACAAGCAGTATGTAGGTGTGCCCAGGATCTGAACTAACGAACTCTAGGCCACTGAAGCTGAGCACACAAACTTAACCACTCGGCTATGGGGCTGGCCCCTGGGTCATATTTTTAAAAACCATTCTCTTTTAATTGACATATTTAGACTATTTATATTTGTAGTAGGCAGAATGATGTCCCCACAAAGATGTCCACATCTGAGTCCCCAGAACCTGTTACCTTCCACAGCAAATATGTTACCTTACATGGCAAAGGGGAATTAATGTAGCACATGAAATTAAAGTCATTAATCTGGTGACCTCGACATGGTGATACCTGGATTATCTGGGTGGGCACAGTGTAATCATATGGGTCCTTAAAAGTGGGAGAGGAAGGTAGAAGAGGAAGTCAGAGCGATGCAATGTGAGAAGGACTTGACTTACCTTTGCTAGCTTTGAAGACGGAGGAAGGAGCCACAAGCCAAGGAAGGCAGGAAGCCTCTAGATGCTGGAAAAGGCAAGGAAACAGATTCTACACAGTTGTCGTAAAAGAGTGCAGCCTTGCTGACTCCTTGATTTAGCCCAGTGAGATCTATGTCAGGCTTCTGACCTACAGAACCGTAACATAATAAATCTGTATTGTTAAAATTGCCGTTCGCCGTAATTTATTATAGCAGCAATCAAAAACCAATACGAGATTTATTGTAATTATTGATATGTTAGGGCTTGTTTTATTTTTGTCTTCTATTTGTTCTCTCTGTTTTTCATTTCTCTGTTTTTCCCCCCCTGACTTCTGTGGGTTATATGAACATTTTTTAAGAATTGCAATTTATTTATATGTAGTGTTTTTGAGTGTACTTCTTAATAGCTGCTTTGTTTTTTTGTGGGTTTTTTTTTTTTTACTATTACTCTAGTTGTTATATTATGTATACCTAACTTCTCACAGTCTCCTTCTCTTGTCATTTTACTCTCCTCCATTTATAATTGTCTTAAATATTTCCTCTACATACATTTAGAACCACATCAGATAGTGTGTTATACTTTTTCCTTCAACAGTCAAGTGTAATTTAGAAAACTTAAGAGAAGGAAAAGCTGTTGTATCTATGTGTGTCTTTCTATTACTATCGTAACAGGATTGTATTGTATTTACTTTTATATTTCTGGTACTCTTGTATTGTATTTCTAGGGTATTTACCATATTTTTCTTACTGTGTTTTTTCTTCTATCACAAGATTCTAAGTTTCCTCCTTTTATAATTTTCTTTTTGTTTAGAGAACCTCCTGAGGCCACTATTTTAGAGTTGGTTTTTTCGTGGCAAATTCTGTTAGTTTTCTTTCATCTGAGAATTCTTTGATTTCCCTTTCATTTCTGAAGAATGTTGTCATTGGGTAAAGGATTCTGAGTTGACAGTCCTTTTCTTCCAGCTCTTGAAGAATACTGTGCCACTTCCATCTAACCCTCATGGTTTCCAAAAAGAAATCTGCTGTCATTCAAATTTTTTTTCCCCACAGGTAAGGTATTGTCTTCATCTGGCTGCTTTCAACAATTTTTCTTTGTCTTCAATTTTCAGAAGTTTAATGATGTGTCTGGCATACATTTCTTTAGGTTTTTCCTGTTTGGGATCTGCTCAGCTTCTTGACTCTAAGTTTATGACTCCTGCCAAAGATGGAAAGTTTTAAGCTATTTTTTTCTTCAAGTACTTTTTCAACCCTGCCCTCTTTCTTCTCTTTCTGGGGTTCTGGTGACACAAATGTTAGATTCTTTGTAATAGTGCCCTAGGCCCCTGAGGCTCTGTTTATTTAATTTTTTTACAGTCCATTTTCTCACTGTTTTTCATATTGGGTAAGTTCTATTGTTCTATCTTCTATTTCTCTGGTTCTTTCCTCTGTCCCCTCCATTCTGCTGTTGAGATCATCCACTGAGCTTTTTTATTTTGGTTATTTTTCAGTTCTAAAATTTCCAATTTGTTTTTCTTTCTATCTTCTATTTCTCTGCTGGGACTTTCTTCCTTTGCTATGGCTTTTAATTCTCTAAAATTTGTTGTAAGGTGCTCATAATCACTCGTCGAAACATTTCTAACAAGGCTGCTCTAAACTGATTGTCAGATAATTCTAACATCTTTGTCATCTCAGTGTTGGCAACTACTGATTTTCTTTTTCATTGAATTTCAAATGTTTTTGTTCATTGTGTGATGAGTGATTTTTTATTGGAACTTTGCTATTTTGAACATTATATTGTGAGACTCTGGATCTTAGAGAAGCCTTCTGGTTTATCTGGCTTTCTCTGACACTGCTGTGGCAGGGAAGGGAGAGTGCTACCTCTCTGCTGCCAGATGGAGTTTGAGGTTCAGGTTTTCCACTCAGCCTTTCTGACACCTGAGTGGGAGGTTCTTTTTTTACTGCCACGCAGGGGTGGGAGTTCTGGCTTACCATGTGGTCTCTCCTGAGACCACAGTGGGGGTGGGCTCACCATAGTGAAATTCCTGAATTTCTACTAGGCTTTCTGCGATGCCACCCCAATGAGGAGGAGGAGGGGGTGCTTTGTTACTGCCGGGAGGGGGTGGAATTCCCAGCTCTCCAGTGGTCTCTACTGACACCATGGAAGGGCATTATTCCTGGTCAATGGAGATGAAAGTCCCAGCTAACTACTTAACTCTCTCTGACTCCACCTGGCAGCACCGTTGGGGCACCTCATTACATCCTCACTAGGGTGGAAGTCTAGGCTCCATACTTGGCCTTTGCTGGTTTGGGTGGGAGTAGGGCCACAGTTTTTCCTGTGGTATTTGTCTGGAGTAGAGCATTATTTTCTAAAAGTGTTCTGTCTTTCTAGGCTGCCCTCTTCCTGATCCTCTGGCTAGAGAGAGCCGGCTTTTGTTGGGGCTTATTTTTATCTGTGCCCATTGGCGTTTCTGGGTTGTCATATTATTTGGCTCCAAGTCTGGTACATATGAGGCAGAGAGAAAACCCAGGAGCTCACCATCATGTCTTTCCTAGCATCCTGAAGTCCCTAGCTAGTCTGTTACCTTCTCCCCAACTTTCAGAGTCTTCTTGTTTTTATTTCATTTATAATGTCCATGGTCTTAGTTGTACTTAGTGGGAGGAATGGGGAAAAGTAGCTCCAGGCCATCTTCCCAGAAGTGGAAATCTCCAGGGGCTATATTTTTACTATTCCTTTGGTATCTCCACCTGTTCCAGAGGCATACGCAAAGTGCCAAGCACTTTTTAGGAAACAATATTTTTAGGAAACCATTTTTAGTAAACAATATTTTATCTCTTGTGAGATCGTTCATTCATTTGACAGATATTTTTCTGGGTGCAGAGGACACCACAATGGCTTCCTAACTGGTTTCTCTGTGTCCACCTATGCCCTCCCTGACATTTATTTGCCAAATAGTAGCCAGAGTGAGCCTTTACAAAAGTAGATCAAATCATGTGCTCTTCTCCCTAAAATGCTCCAATGATTTCTTGCCATAATTCAGAATGAATCCAGAGTGTTTACTATGAATAATTGAAGTAACAAAAAATTCGAATGTGAGGAGCACTGGAGTTCTGATTCTAGCCCCAGCTCTGTCACCAGAAATGGGTGTAACCTTCAGAAACCATCTAATTCCTCTGGGCCTCTCTTTCTCTGACTTGAAAATAAGGGAGTTTGGTGACATCCCAAACTTGCCACTGTCCCAAATATTCTATGAAGATAACAGACATGAAAACTTATGTACCATACATAATATTTTTCATATTTGTGTAGAAGTATAAATCTCCTTGTCTCTGAAAGAATCCAGAAAATTATCTGCAGTGATGTTACTTAGAATAAAAGTCTTACAATAACTACACAATCACTGCAGAATGGTCACCTCCTCCCGCTTTACACTGGCTGTTCCCTCTGCCTGAAATTCTCTTTTCCCACATATTCCTGGGGCTGACTTCTTATCACCTTTGCTCAAGGTCGCCGTCACAATGAGGTCATCCTGATACCACCCTATTTTCAGCTAAGTCCCTACTCCTTCCCTGAACCTGGCCATCACTATCCTTTCCTTGCTTTAGTTTTCCCCTTAGCACTTGTCGCCAAATGTCCTATGCATTATATTCATTCACTTATATTCTCCTTATTTTACTTATCTACCCCATTTGTTACCTTTTTCCTTCTTCTAGAATGTAATTTATATGATTGCAGAGGTTGTTTACTATTATTTTTTTAATGTTTCTTTAGGGCTGTTTATCCAACAATTTTAGGAGTGCCAGGTGCTCAAAAACATGTTGAAGGAAGGTTAAATTCGTATCTGGACAGTGACAAAGAGTGATGGAATGATTGAAATTCTCAGCTCTTTTCTTTCGTCAGTCTTCAGCTTTGTTTGCATATATCAGTTGCCCAGCACATTGACCCAGACTCCTGAAGGTGCGTTTCATTTAACTGCAATATCAAAGTAATGTGAAGAATTGGATTCTAGCAGAGCAATATTTAGGCTAACAAAATGCACAGCATAATGACTGTCTACTGAACCTACCAAGATTTTGTACGTTGGAGTGCGATCTCACGCAAAATGAAAGAAGTAATTCAGGCAGCACATAGCGTTGTTATCAAGACTGGTTTGTTACTGTGGATATTTCAGCCCTTGACAACTTTGCCAAATGTAGGTGCTGAGCTGTGGCTGGAGATGTGGGATGAGAGTGCAGAGTTCTTCTGGGTGTGTGCTCACCTGCATTTTTATGGACCCAGACGCCCGAGCTTGGGTCCTAGCTGCCCATTTGCATCTCCCTTTAGAAAGGAATTGCTCATCTATGAACCAGGAATGGCTCAAAGGCAGAGCTGGAGCTATTATCTTCTTAATTTGCTTTGAGGTGGGATTAATTCTATTATCAACAATTCTAAAATGCCTTTTGGAGAGGAGTACTTCGTTTAAAAAAACTGAAGACATAAATGTTCACATCTTCAGCCTGGCTACCAGCTTTGAGTCTGGTAAATATCTTGCTTAATGGTATAAGAAGAAAGACTGCTTTCAAAAATAATAAAACTTGATTTCTTTTATGCAGAATTTTCTGATGAGTTCAACAGTCTTACTCAGCGGCGCCTAGCCAAATCCTGGGTCTTTCTATGAGACGTGTAGAAAAAATAAAGAAGCTGAAGCCTGAAGGAGAATGTTCAGTTTATCTGGTGCCTGTGCCTTTGACCTCCTTCCAATCATCCTGGGTCAGTGTAGGTTTCTGCTGAGTTTTCGGTAGCAAGCGGGGCCTGCCATCTCCTTAGCCTGTCCATGACTAAGCCGTTTTATTTCTTGCACAGACCATTTATCTTGTTCATTACATTAACAACCACTGGGACGAGAAACAAGCTGGCCTGGACAGAGGCAGCTTTCCTAATTCATGTTCCCACATGAGACAAGCCATCCTCTACCAGAAAACAAAAGCAAAACAAACAGCTTCAAACCAGCCATCTAGGCAAACAAAAAGGCCTTCTTATGGCTTTTGAAGAATCTTCAAGTTGTCTTATGCTGCCCCTCAGTGAGAAGAATTTGCTCATCACGCGTTGTGGACGGTGAAGCTGTTGGTAGGATTTACCGTCTCGTTCTTTCGTTTTACGGAGAAGCAGGGCCTGCAGAAAATGCCATCCGTCATTTGAAAGAAGACAGAGTGGGAATGGAAGCCATTGCTAAGTCCTGAAACATCACTAAGTACTGATCCTGAACACTGGCTTAAAAATTTATCGCCTCCTGGATAACCTGTCCTGATAGAGCTAGACTGGTGAGAATCTCATGTACGATATGGTGTGTTCATAATGTTACAGGTCATTTCCTTTACTTTCCTAAACGTGTTTTTCAAATTGGTTTCAAGTTCATCCAGCTGCCTCTAGCAGAGTGGGTTGAAAGCCTAACTGCCCTAAATATGACAGATAGCCAGCAGCTGTTGTTGGAAAACTCGCACTGCCCTGGAGCCGCCTCAGCGCTGAAGTTGTGCTTTGCAAAAGCCACACACTCTGAAATATTTGTCTTTGTGATAAGCTTTTGTATGAAGTCTGTCCTGATGGTAACACTGAGAAGGCACATCCTGCCATCTTCAGCCTTTGAGTTATAAATCTTTCTAAGAAAGCAGAGTAAACCAAGAGATGTTATATGCATTTATCGACTCAGGGTCAATGTTTTCTACACTGATTTCACAGACATTTTCATTTCCTACACCACGTATCACAGAGTAGACTCTATCCCCATTAGCCATTCACTCTGTATTTTAGATTTACTTTATAATTTTTGCCCTGATAAATGTATTTTTTCACAGAGGTAGATAATATGGCAATATATAATGTCAAGTGGGTCTTTGGGAAGGAAATGGAATTTACAAAAATGATCCAATCCATGTGGATATTTCCCAGCTCATCTCGGTGCTCTTTTAATCCAAGCTTTTTCTTAAATACTGTATTTGCAGTTTAAGCCCTGCCACATGCTGCCGCTGCTGTTACAAAGATACGTTAGATTGATAGAATGATACTGCATTCTTTATGACTGGAGAAAATAATGACTTCCTCTGTTCTCTCTAATCATGCTTTTATGGTTTGTTTTCCAAAATACTGCATAGTTGACCTTAAAAGGGGAAAAAGACTGCACATTTCGTTTAACGAGTAATAAAAAGTTGGGTTCTCATTTTGCATTTAAACCTATGGGGAAGACGTTTTACTCTAAGATACTTTGATTATGATCCCTGAGTCTCAGACAGTTCTGGCTGACTCTGGCTGCTTGAGGACTGCATGTCTCAATTATTGAAAATAGATGCAATGGACTTTGACCTAATTACTTTCCGTGTCTCCAAGTTGAAAATTACTTTCCAGTCTTCCACGAGATTTTAGGAAGCCACTATTTCAACTAAAAGCAAAACAAAACAAAACAAAACTCATGCTTCATTTTTCCCCCCTTCACTATCTTACTTTGAAATGGTTCTCCCGTTACAAATCCTAGAGTAAAGGGTGATAATGATATAGTCTGTCACACCTTGATTACAGGTAGAGCACTTCTCACGCCCTCCTCTTAGAGAAGAACATGACCCGAACAGTTTTCTGCTGTAAAGTATACATTTAAGAAAGCTGGTCCTCTTCAAACCTTCAGGTCTCTTACATCCGGCAATCTAAGTGTCCAACGTCATTCACGTGAGTGGGAAGAACTCCAAACAGAACACTAGAGATAGTTAAAATATAACTGTTTTAAACACAATAAAAAGTATAACCAGTTCATTCCTTTGGAAATGAAATAACATTGTAGATAAGACGAAAAATTACTTTGGAACTTTCCTTTTCGTTGTTTGAGAACCTGGACTGCCCCAATTTTGGCTGCCTAGACCTTTGCTCTTGAGTTACCAGATTGAGGGATAGACTAAGTTTTGGTTTTGTTTTTAAAATAAAAACAGATTCACCAATTTTTTTACCTGTCAATTTGGGCCAGAGACTTTCAGTAAAAGTGCACTACATTTGTGTAATGCAGTGTCTAAAGACTTCACTGGTGCTGGTTAACTTAGCAAACTGCAAAATTCATATATGACTCTTGACAACCCATATAGTTTAGAAGTTTTACCTTAGTTATTACAGACTATATAATATTTATCTTCAATAAGCTTTTGGAAATTTCAAATAATATATTTTAGGAGATATATTTCAGGGAATCCGTATGCTTTATTTTGCTCTGACTGGCCACAAATGAGGAGCAATTTGATAAACGTATTTGTTTTCTTCTCGGGTCGATTGTAGAAAGATGCTCAGAGGTTCTGTTACTCTCGTTACACTTCTCTTAGATTTGGTATTGAATCCATGCCCTGTAGCCTCCTTTCAAAATAAATTATTAGTTTTAATGAAACACAAAATATTCATAATCTGTCTAATTCATTTAATGATCATACAAGAATTTGATGTTTCTATTGCTTTCTAACACAGTGTAGAAAACATGTTTCATTTATCACTAGGATTTATTTGACAAATGTCAACGTATTTTCTGCCTAAGTGGATCAGCCTTAAAATTTAATCAGAAATTAGTGACTAAATTGTCACTCAGTCTATACATAATCCAGGCAATGTACTGCCACTTTCTAAATAACTTTTTCAGATTTGTTATTTTCAGTCTTCATAATCCATGCTCATCATCACAGAAGTCTCACTCCATAAAGGAGGGCAAATAGCAACACTTGTTCGTAGGTTTGTGCGTGTCTAGGAGGGGCAGTGGTGGGGGGTGATCTTTGCTGCGTGTCCACTGTGCTCCAAATACGCTATGTAATTGCATAGGTCTTGTTTTCATAATGTGAAGTTCCTTGTTCCCTGACCATCGTGGCTTATGCCTAATTTTGGTTTCTCAGCTTGGACTGCTGGTTTCCTTATTGTTGCTTGTAGTAAAATGACAGGGTAGGGAGCTGTGGGGACTTTCTATTTATAGATCAGTGGAAGGATTTAGTTATAGGATCTTGGAGCTGTTAGGGACCTTCCAGCTCATCTAATCCAATCCCCTAATATTATGGAGGGGGACACTGGGACTTGGGGAGGTGAAGCAACTTTCTCAAGGTCCCATTGTCATTAAGTTGTGGGCTTGTTGTATTTCTGGACCATTCCATGCATTCCAAGTGTTATTTCTGTGGCTCACAGACAGGCTTTCTTAGGCTGGGATCTCCAGATCGGGTGGACTCCCTTATGTGGTTTTATTTGATTTCTAGATGTCCACCTTTGCTCGTGGTGCCATCTTGTTCCATCTCCTCTGGTGGCATCTGGATCTTTGCAAGTCTCTTGCTGTAGCCATGTTGAGCTTGGGGATTCTGAGCAATCAAACCAGAAGTTTGACATTATGAGGCTCGAGTGAAAGTAAATTAGGACTTATTGAAATGTACACCGGGAAGCTCAGCCACAAAATTGGTGGATAGGCTAAGCCTGGATACACAAGTCTTCCCACGTGTTTCATAATGCCTTCTTGTGTGCCTGCATTACTATTAAATTTTTATAAGCATTTTTTATTCAAGCCAGAGCTAGAAGAATGAAAAGTTTATGAAAGGATCAAAGCATTTATTCCTCAATTTCCTTGAGCTATAGTACGAATCCCTTGACATTGGTGAATCTATTTATAGAAACACGTGTTTGTCAGAGAAAAAGAAAACACCTAGTATCCAGCCAGTGAAATGCTCATTCTTTGTGTGTGTTTGTGTATCAGGGTATGATAAATGATTATTTCCATAAACCCATATTTTCTTTTTTGCTGGCTATGAGATATTGCTCAAAAAGTTACTTTGAATGCATTGTGAAAATAATCTCCTCTGGACCCTTTAACAACTACATTTTGTAATTTTTACTTCAATAACTATAAATATTGAATATATCTTGACAGTTCCTTAAGATATTTGTTGCAATAAATGAAAATAATCTTCCTGGCTTCCGCCTTCCATCTTCATGAAGTTCTTTTCTCAAGGAGGGTCGCAGGCGTGTTTGTGCCGTTACGGGGTGATATGCTTCCACCTTTATATTACGTAATAGGAGAGCCGCTCTCTAAAGTGTGTATCGGTCTACTTAGAGCTGGTTTTGGGTGACACAAATTAATTAGCATTGTAAATGATTACATAAGTCTTCCATTCTTCATTGGGAGCTGTAGTTAAAATGCTGGCACCGGCTAATTAACAGTCTCGATTCCGCCTTGTCAGTGAGGCTAGTCTGTAAAGGATTTGGTACTTTCTTTTCTGAAACAAACAGAAACAGCTTTGGAACTGTCAGAAAATAACAGCAGCTCTTGAAGGCTAATCATTAGCAGCTTTTGTCATGTGGTTGTAATTGTTGCATGAATTCTGCTTCAATCAGGGAAAAATATGCTTAAGTGCCAGTAAAAGTTTTTATGCTGCGATGAAATTTTGCAATTTATGGTTTTGTGCAGATCAGCCTGTGTTACTAGGCAACGCCGCATGTGTCGTTCACTCAAATTATTCCTTAATCTCTGGCATTGCTACACTCTAGCTAAAAAACCCCAAAAACCAAAAAACCAAAACCGTAATAAACTATTATAACATAGTCTGATGACAAAAGTGGAACGAAAGTTGTGATGTTGAAAAAAGAAGCAGTATTTTTTAAAAATACACTGGATGGAAAACAATAAGAATGTTTAGAGCTTAACTGTATTCACCTCAGAAAAAAAAGTCGTTCCAAATGGATTTAATGATCATGTAGTGCTCTCATTGGCCATTAAGCAGGCCAGGTTTTTGGCACTTAAGCAATCATATCTGTGATGCTGGTTTTAATTAAGAGGTACATTGCAGGATAGTCAATGACCAGGGAAGTGTGGTATTGCTGCTTGCTTGCTGTGCATCCATATGCACTTGAGAGAAGATAAAACCCTGAAAGAGATATAATGGCTCTTTCTCTCTGTCTTTAAATAGACAGTCTGCCCGAGATTGTGCCTTGCTGCACAGACCAAGTCTTAGAATCTACATGAAGTCTGAGCATTGTCATTTGACAGGCAAGTAATTGCAACTTGTTCCTCAAAGCAATACCAAATGAAATGGCAAGGACAGAGCCCTAGACACTTCAGAGATGTTGGATGATGACTCAGAATGATAATGGAGAAACCGGAGAATCAGTGTGGGAGCAGCTGTAGTGACCTTGGTTTGTGGCTTGAAGTGCTTTCCGGTTGGAAAGCTCTTAGTGTTTTGAGTTTCTGTCATTATTGTTCTCAAGGAGCTGAAACGATATTTCATAACGGGCCACCATGTCAAAAGTAACAAAAGTCACGTTTCGAGCAGAAGCTCCCTGGGTTCGTTTGAATATAACTGTCACATTTGGGAGTGCTTCCTAGGTGACAGCATGTGGCTTACGCACATAGGAAGAAGGAGATTTGAGTTCAAACTCTGGCTGAACTCTGACCTCTTGTGCTGGATCCTCACCTTCAAGTTGCTTGGAGAAGCACTGCTCTAGAAGATTCTGAAGCAGGGTTGGATTCCTCCCTGCCACAGGCCCTTGGCTTTGCAGGCTGTGTCTCAGGAGCTGGGAATCAGGACCCTGAGGCACGTGGAAGTTGTCACTATGAAGAATTACCAAGGACAAACTGCTACTGAGCTGGGTTCAGGTTATTTGGGCAGCTTCCACATGACACTAGGCTTCTCTTTCCTAATTACCTGCAAAACTACCTTCTCCTTCTCTCCTTTCCTGGATCCCATGGGGGTGACATCGTTTCCTCTAAGTGCCTTTTCCTAGTATCAGCGTTGACCTACGGTGTGATTTTAAGGGTCCTAGAGACATCTTCTCCCCAAAGCTCTCTCCCCTCTGTCTGATTTTTAAGAGTTGGAATTCTACTTCTGAAGTTCCTTCCTTGTGAGGCATTGTCCTGGGTTAAAGCAGACAGCCCCCAAGAGGGCTCGGTGCACCTTCCAGGGCTGCAGTGTTATCGTCTCTAAAAGGGGGAGGTTGCAGAAGATCATATCCAATGACTTTTTCTTTTCTAAAATTGATAACCTGTGAAACTTTATTAGAACCTTCCTGAAGGAACTGAAACCCACCTTGATAAGGGGTAGGGGGAGAAAAATTTATCAAAGTAAGGTATTTGGTAAGTAAGAGATTAGCCAAGAAGGTTATGAAAAGAACATATAGTTCAAGGGAAGAAAAATTAATCTTTAACTTCAGTAAAATTAGTCACTTTTCACCAGCATTTTTTTTAAATGTGAGGTTACGTTAACTACATCAATAATTTTTATGCTTGCAAGTGGTAAGTGGAGAAAATGATTACTTAGAATGTGTACTTCTAGGTCTTAGCTACATAATGATTTATATTTTAAAATAAAGATGGTAGTGTTTTAAAGTTTTCAAATACCTGTGGGAATATGAGAAGTCCTTAAAAACGAGTCCCACTGATATGTTAAGTGGGTATAAGGTGAGAAAAGGTTGAGAAGATGTGGTTCCCCTTGAAAATCCATTGGATGAACGCCATGAGTGTGCCTTCATGAGTGGATGTCCAATAGATCACGAGGGCCCTTCCACACAAAGCAGTGGATGGTCCCTGGCAAGTAGGAACTGCAGGAAGTGACATATCTAATTGGCAGAAAAACATGAAGACTGATGAAGCATGAATCCTGAATAAATCAAATTCTGAGACCTTCCATTCCATGAGAAATTTTTCTGCTTTCCACCATTAGGACTGGTACAGATATTTGAGAACCATTGGACTGTCAGTAACTGGGTGAACAACTCTTTTTTCTGGTAGTATGTGTTGGAATTTCTCTAAGCAAATATCTTGACAGTCTGCTTGCGGGAGAAAACGTGTCCCTGCCTCAGACATGGTTGATAGTCAGCAGCGGGGTAGCTAATGAGATGAATGGCTAGGGTGCTTTATGTGTGAAAATAAGAGAAACTGGGTTTGCTTCCCCAAAGGAGGTGGTGATAAAAGAGGAAAGGGTGCAGGGAAGGCATAGGGTGATGTGTGAGATGGGGTGAAGGTGGGACTGCGTGGAGTCTGGGGAGAAGTGTCCAGAGGGATGGAGAAATTTTGGGTTAATCTTAATGCCTATGAATGTGGGGTGTGAGCGCATGTGTGTGTGGCATGTAACCGGAGTTGTTTCACGCCTGGATCAGATGGAACAGGGGCATCCTACAGCGTGTGTAGATTAGCGAGATGATCTTTGAACTGAACTGAGGGAAGCAGATGGCTGGAATAAGACCATGGAAATGTAAACTTCTCAGGCCTCTGCAGAAAATTCTGGAGATCTTGGACTTTCTCAGGTAATCTGAGTCAACCTCACTTAAGGTTTCAATGGACCCAGAGGTCCCACTGACATCACAAGTACATTGGTACTCACATCAAGTACACCATTGGAGGACTCTCATACCGCAGTGCTGGGTACCCTCACCTCACCACCTTCATTGAATTGGTGGTGCTATGCTCTTGGGTTTTATAGAAGAACTTTACTAAAATAACTGTACAAGAATCAGGTCTAAATGCAATATGTTGCTTAAAAATGATCCATTATGTGACTCTACATCTCCATCCACAAGCCTACATGAGAAATTCCCTTGGGAATTCAGCATCAAGAAGACTGCTCCATTTGGGAACCTGGTCTGCTGTTGCTTTGAAAAAGAGGACTGGAGTTGTTGTGATGTTTGTATTTTCATCCCAGCTGCAAGAAGCTCAAGACCTAATATTTTTCTCCATTACAGCAGCTCTTTTAGCCTGCATCATCAGTGGTTTTGCTCTTCCTTTTTGTGGTCCTTATTTCTGATTTTTATTATATTATCCTGTTTTAATGTCTCTTCACTGGAAGCTGCTCAAATCCTCGATGGAGATATTTAGAGTCAAAATAAAAGACACCTTGGATTGTCTTCAATAAAATTTTTCATTAGAATCACATCAAATACTAGAAATACTCCAGTGTCCTGGAGGAGCTGCCAGCCACACTGCTGTACCCACGGGTTTTACTTCCCCACCCAGTGTCTTCTCTGAGGATTAGCTGCTCCCTGGGACCCATGTCTTCATCTTGTCTCCCATGGAAGTGGGGTGTAACCATTCGGCTTTACGTCATGCACCAGCTGCCTTTGTTCCTAACATTCGTGAATGAATTTAAGATATACAACTTTTTGCACAATCTTAGTAGATTTGCCTACTTAGTCCCAGAAAAGACACTGCTCTTTTTGATATAATTTTTCCATGAAATAGTTTATTTGGATGAAGTTCATATGCAATGCAATTCAAGAAAGTGAGTGAGAGCACAGAAAAGAGAGAGGGGAAAGAGGCACTTTATGGTTATACAAATGGGGAGACCAATGCTGGGTCGTTGACCATCGTGCGTGGCTGCTAATTCACACTGCTTACATGGTACTCTGCCCTTCTTGACCCCACAGGTTCTCAACCTCGGCATTAATGACATTTGGATTAGATAATTCTTAGTTGTGTGTGACTGTCCTGTGCACTGTAGCATGTTTAGCAGCATCCTTCACCTCTGCCCACCGGGTGGTAGCAGCATTCTCCTCCCCCAAAGCTGTGACAATCAAAAGTGTTTCCAGACATTGCCAGATATCCCTTGGGGGGAGGGGAAGCATCATTCCCAGTTGCGAACCACTGATCTACTCTATACCCAACTTTCCCATCATGATAGGCTTTGTCACTACTTTCTCTGAGTCGTCTTGGCTACTGGAACTTTCATCATGTCCTGGTCACTCTCTCAGCTTGTGGCTGAATCACCATGTTTTCAATGTTTCATGTGTCACCACTCCTTTCTACCTGTTCTGCAGCCAGAAGCCAAAGGTGAAGTGGCGAGCATGTTTGCCTGTTCTGTGGCAGCTCTCTTCCTCCCTCTCGCTGTCTTAATAGCATCCTTCTGGAGGTGATTTTCAGTGATGCTGCTAGAGCCATCCTTAGGACTCATGGCTGTGATCTGGTTACCTCATCCTCCCTTCTCTGGGCAGAGTTGAAATAAATCACTTTTGTTTTAAATAATCTGAGTATATTCTTCATCGAAATTTATTGCCAAATCTTAACTGAATACCTTAGAAGGAAATCTGTCTCATAATGTAATATAGTTTCCCCAGAGTATTTTTTCAAAAGAACCTCATTCCATTAGGTTGTAAGAAGGTAAAATTTGACGTAAAAATTAATTTAGGAATGTCCTCCCCCCTCCCATTTAGTAAATGCTATCTCAATTCTTGGCTGCAGAAAAAGCTATAGCGTTGAACTAATTACTGTGACAGCAGTAGTGGCCTGTTTATTTGCTAGGCCCAATATAAGCTCATCCAAAACCAAATTACAATAAATGTAAAATCCAGATCTGTGCTGTCTGTAAGGTCAATTAGTACTGTCCATTAATGAGCCCAACTTTCAAGGACAAAAACTATTGAAATTCTAGCTCAACACCCAGTAAGTATGGGTTTAAGAAAAAGTAAAATGTTACCCATGTTGATTTTGAATAAATAGACGTGGACAATATTTTGGAAAGTACCTACATGATCCATATTTTGTGATGCTGTTCTTTTTTTGGGCAAGGGGGCAACATAGTTTAGCATATAAGATCACAGATTCTGGAGTCAGAATGCCTGGGTTCAAATTTCAGCTCCAGCATTTGCCGGTCATGTTGTCTTGGACAAATTATGTCAAATCTCTAAGCTTCTTTTTGTCTCATTGGAGAATAATAGAACTGACAAGAGTGGTCATTGTGAAGATTAAATAATGTAATGCATATAAGCAGAGAACTCTTTGACTTTCCCATAACAAGAATTTGATAAATGGTAGCTATAATGATTTTGCCGAAGACTGGATTTTAGTGGATAATTTTGACAGTAAACCCCATCCTCAAGTGCATAAGATAAAAGAGAGGTCTGTAGGGCAGTGCTAGCTCCTGGCCTAGAAAGTCAGTCTGGAAACAGTGTCATGAGGACTTGGCTCCTCTCTGTTTCTTGGTCCAGCCTTTCACTATGTTGGTTTCATAAGTCGGCTTTATTCTTATGCTTCCTGTGAAAACTGCAGGAAATTCCTGCCTCTCCCGTTGGTGAAACCAAATGGCTGTAACTGCTCTTTGTACCCACTTAGGTCCTGCATAATGAGAAGGAAAAAATGTTTCTCTGGTTGCTCCTGGCAAAGTCAGAAAATTCACCTTAATTGGGTCCATTTAGGTTACGTGCCTAGCCCACTGCAGTCAGAGGAATATGATGGGCTGATCTGGATGGGTTGGCAATGGGAGGAGAGCCCTATCCAGACTCTACACTAAATGTGGAAGAGGTGGACACCCAAATAGAAGTAGGGGCTCTTTCTGTAAGAAGGTGGAACAGATGGGGTCACTTGAGGAGCAGCTGTAAAGGTGATATTGTCAGTGGAAAGGTTTTTTTCTCTACTATCCACTTACCACATGAATGAATGAGAAGAGCGGTTACTTGCTTGTAAGGGCCAGATTATACATTGGGGATTCTTCTTCATTATTATTTGTTGTTGTTGTTGCCTGTCTCCAACAGTTGAAATTGAGGTGCAGCTTTAGAGAGTTGGCTGCATAGCCTCTGGCTGACATACTTTATCCATTTGGTACTACCTAGAAACTTCTCTGTAAGAGCAACTGCCAGGACAATGCCACTAGTCAAAGTGAATCCGCATCTGGGGTTCTTCCTTCACACAGTGCCGGCCGATTCACGGCACCTCTGCTCAGCAGTCTGCACATACGATGCTCTTTTCTCTGTGATGGGCTCTGGGAGGGCTTCTCCCTGTTGGTCAACGCTGGCCTGCTTTCTATCTGCCATTTTGCAGAATTGAAGCTTGTTTTGTGAAAACTATCATTTAGCAACTGGGTGTGCCGAGATGGCACAGCAGAACTTCATCGGGCTTGGAAGAGAGGGTCTGGGGCAGAGAGAGCCCACTCTCCGGGAGGTTCAGCAAGATTCCTATTTTTGATCTTGTTCAGTTTTTTTAAAAAAAGCTTCATAATGTGAAAAGAATCGAGAAATGGGCACAGGGGCATACATGGCTCATCATCATTTTGATATTTGAAGCAAAGTAATCATAATAGCAAACTGGCTTTTAATAGCTCAAAATTAACATCACTTATTCATCAAATCTACATGTCTCGTGCACATTGATAAATATTTTCCTATCATGCTGCTTGAAGGGCAAATCTCAGGGTATGTAAACTCTTAGAGGGTTATTATACAAAACTTCTTTGTGTATGAGTGATTTAGGATTAAATATTAATAAAGCTAAATTCTCTCATTCTAAGTTATCTTTTGGAAAAACGACAATAATCTAATTCTGACTCTTTCTGATCATGAAAATTTATTCTTTGGACCTTAGTTACCGCATTTTTCAAGTAAGGTGAGTGAGCTTATTGGACAAAAGTCTTTCCCGTTGGGTCTGGACAGGGTAGGATGCTGTGTCCCCAGGTTCTTTGGGAGCTAGAGAACATCCCCGTCATGGAGAGAGGGGAGGGTCCAGGCAGCATGCCGGCCGTGTATTTGAGCCCTGAGGGGGTGCAGGGTGCTCATTTCCTCTCTTTATTTACAGTTTCGTGGTCCAAATCATATTTATTATAGTTTCTTGGGCAACAGAAATGTTTTCCCAGGGTGGCCCCTTCAGGGGGAGACCTCAGTTTCCAAGAATTTACAATAGTAGATACTAGAGTGCCTTTGGTCCTATCCAGCTACAGGTCCTTCTATGTCACCACACCTCTTCCCCCCAGCACACACACTGCTGGATGTCCTGGTCCTCACCCTCTCATAAGAAGACACATGAAAGAGGGACAGTCCACAAGACCCCTTATTAAGATAGGGACCAAGATATTTTGAGATCTAGACTGATATCAACCTGCTGGGTGTCTAAAGGGTGATGTGTTGGCCCCTACAGAAGAGAAATTCTTACTGGTCAAGCAGGAAGGAAAACACGCAGATCTCGGCTATAGATCATTATATTCTGTCCCTTGATTAGAGACACGGATGCTGGTTCCAAAGTATGAGGTGGTTGGGGGTACAGCTGGGCATCAGATACAAGTAGAATCAAGGACTCAATCACCTCCAGGGCTTTCTTGCCTTTTCTGTTAACTTCGCTCTCAGTGCAGACCAGATTTCTCCACAGGCTGGAGCCATGGCTGCTAACAGATCCCAAGATAACATCTCACAACTTTCAACACGGGAGAGGGACCAACTTTCATCCATACCTGTCTGAAAAATCCTCAGGAAGAAAGACTATGATTGGTTCACTTTAAGCCTGTACCAATTAACAAACCTGGGATAGGGTTAGGTAGGACAATAACTTATTCTGAGGTGGGCCAGTCCTTGAGTGAGGTGGGAAATTCCTGTAATAAGGAGAGAAGGGATGCTGTGCAGAGAGGTCCACAGGTGTCCACTACACAAGTATATCAGACAAGAGTGGATGTAGTTACAGATGTCTTTTTTTTTTTTTTTTGCTGAGGAAGATTTGCCCTGAGCTAACATCTGTGCCAGTCTTCCTCTATTTTGTATGTGGGTTGCTGCCACAGCATGGCCGCTGACGAGTGGTGTAGGTCTGTGCCTGGGAACTGAACCTGGGCCACTGAAGCAGAGCACACTGAACCTTACCACCAGGCCACAGGGCTGGCTCCCAGATGTCATATTTTAACTGATTCAATCAAATTTTTAAGTTTGGAAAATCTGACTCTTTGATCGTTAGCTCCAACATTCCACCTCTTCCATTTTCTTATTCCTTTTACATTTTTTCTTCAGTCTCATCAAGGCCTCCAGTGTGGTTCTACAGGACCTTTTCTCTCCAAACATGCAGACTGAAATATATAGAAGTCATACAGTTGAGTCTTGCCCAATACTATTCTGTCTGCTGTCTATGGCTTGCTTCCCTCCCTAATACTTAGATTCCCTCTTCCTCTGGAGTTGGTCTGGGTCCAGTGCGTCCAACATGGCCCTGGGAACCTAAACATCTGTATGCAGCTCTCCTGTGAGGTTTGCACCCTGACATTGGGCAATGCGTGGCTGCCTCCAATTTCTGCCCATTCCTCAGTCTCTCTGTATCTCATCTGCTCTGACTTACTTTCTTCTCTGCCCTCAGGGGTCTCACCCTTCATACCAGTGTCCAAAATTCTCTGGGACTCATTTTCTTCACTCACTACTTTTGTGATCTGCCTGACTCTGTTTTCTCCTCTCTGGTTCCCAAGGCTGGTACGTATTGCTGGAAAAAAATTTCCCCAGTATACAGAGTTACAAAGCTGAGAACCTGTGGTGTCAAACCTCTGTGAGCCTCTCCGTGGTTTGGTCATCAAGCTGTGTCTCCCTGGGCTCTCTTCCATAGGCCCACAGCAGCTGAGTGAAATGTTACCGTATGTTCTAAGCTGGATGTTACACAACCTTAGTCCCCTGGCATAGAGTAGGTAAATAACCCAAAATGTATAGAATCCAATGAATGAATGAATGAATGAATGATTGACTGAAAAGATTAATATAATGGGGGAAACAAGAATTGGAATGTAAATTGGAATATACATATTGCCCTTGAGTTCTGTTGGGCACCTAGATCCTTATGGTAAATATTCCTTTCTGCAAAAATTTTAAAAATAATCCAAAAAATAAGAAGTCTACCTAACCTCTGAATATGTTTATGAAGCGTAAATCATGCCATCCCATCCTAACATTTTGGTAAGTAGACTCTCATTTCAATATTACGTTGGTCTCACTGAAAAAGCAAGATTAATCATCAAAGTTATCAATATGTATCTATTTCACGAAATGGGATGGGGAAAAATCACAATGTAACTTGATGAACTCAAAATGAAAATGAGACTTGGAACACGTGATCACACCAGTTAATAAAGAGATGAGTTGGAGGGTATCTAAATATAATTACCTACCAAAAATCTTATCCACTATAACATCGGAAAGTCCAACAAGTTCAAAGTGCTTGTAATCACTTGGGTTAAGATGACAACTGAATAAAAAAAGAACTGTTATAAAGCTGCCTTGGAGGGATTTCAAATAGGATAAGTTTACACTATAATTTGGATGAGCTAGAATTTATATTTTAGGGATGATCCTTTGAAAATAGTAAAGAAACTTTGGAGTTAGTGGCTGGTATTATATTAGTGAAATTAAGACAATATAAAAGGAAAATAGTATGAAACATGTGGAACCACATTTATTCACAAAATTAACTCTAATCTTGGGAATATGAACGTAACAGGCTGCTTTGTGGAGATTCTGTGCAGCCCACCAAGGCCTCTCTGAATGTGCCCCCCGCCACACCTCCCATCAGCTATTTTATACATCACCCCCATCCTTTGGCCACTGTTTATTGAGCCTACTGAGTGCCTCAGCCTGTTCCGTGTGGACCCCAGGCGCAGGGAAGGCCTCTGGAGAGAATAATGAGGTTTCTGGCCAAGGGGAGCAGAGATGCTACAGTGCTGTCGTCAAGGGCAGTGTCATCCCTGCTCTTGCATGTGGCACCTGGGTCCTTACAGTAAATTTGCCTTTTCTGCTTAAATCTAGTAAATATTCCATGCTGCTGAGGCTGTGGTGAGAAATGTTCATACATAGTTGGTGGTATTGTAAATTGTTATAAGTTTTCTGGAAAATATTTGGCAATATGTTTTAAGAATATTAGAAAGTTCCTATCTGTACACTCAATTGTACCACTTTTGGGAGCGTGTCATGAGGAATTTGTCAGATTCATGTACTTGAGTGTTCATGGCAGTGCGATTTATGATACTGAAAATCAGAAAAAAGCTAAATGGTCCAATTTGGGGACTAGCTCACTATGTCAGGATATGTGTGCATTTTGTAATGTTATGCAGTTCTTAAAATGTTTTCGAAAAATATTTAATGGCATAGCAAACTAGTATGCTATGACATTAAGTGAAAAATCTGTATACAAAGTACTATCACATTATGACTCCAATACCATGATTTATGTATGTACGTGTGTATAATGAATACAAAAAAAGTAGAAGAAAATGCACCCAACTGTTAAAAATGGTAATTTTTCAGTAGGAGAACTAAATATGACTTATTTTTTGTGCTTTCTATATTTTCTAAATTTCCTACAATGATCATCTATATAATTAGAAAAATTCTAATATTAAAAATTCATGTGTAAAATAATGTATTATTTTACTGTTATAAGGAATGAGTTTTTCTCCTTTGTTTCATGAAAAACTTTGGAAAATTCAAAATGATGTATTTATTTCATGTTGTGTAGTGGAATAAAATGTGTCCTTTATCTTTTCAGTGGCAGGATATAAAATCTATAACCAACAGTATTAGACTATCAGTTGTATCAAGATCTAAATGGAAATATGTACTGTTTTAGTTGTCTTGTTTTAAAAACAAATCAGCCCCTATTTTAAGTAATGAAGATTAAATACGTTACAATAAAATTTTATTTTAATGTAAATATAACTTTACCAGATTTTAATCAAGTAACAACAGTTCAGAGATATAGATATACACACACATATAGGTAGAGTATATAGTTTTAAAACAGTAAGGCATACTTCATGATATACAATCTTTTTACCACAAAATATATATACTTCTCAGATATGAAATAAAACTAATATGACTAGGAAGACACCACTACTTGGGACCAGAGTAACACCTTGACAAGTAGCTGAACTCAGTAACATCACTATACAGAGAAGCCATTTGGCTGGCATGTCTTGGCAGTGTGAATCTATAAGACACTGGTTGAATTTCATAAATTTCTGAAACTTGACAACTACTGCTTAGCAAGCCTTTCTACAAAATGTGTAGTAGGAGCTACGGGCGGGCCACTGTTGCTCATCGCTGAATAGGCACAAAAGCTTTACTGCCCTTTGGAAATTGGGCAGAGCAATCTTACACTCTGATCTCCCGTTGTTTCTCTAAAAGTTTACCATATTCTAAATACCTTATGTGGAAATCAAAAAGAACAGAACAAGAGCAGACTGGGGAGATGGCATTTCTGCCAGTAAAATTTTCTAAACCAACATGTTCATACAGTTTCTGACATGGTCCTTTGAGTGTCCATCATCTATCGAATGCAAAATGTGGCTTTGCTTTGTTTTGTTGCAAAGGAAAAGAAAAGCTTTTGTTCAGAGCTTTAGAAAAGTCAGTTCAGTCCACATAATCCGTTTTTTTCTTAAATTCCAAAAAGTAGCTCGTGCTCGTTTGGTGTTGACATGTTGTAGAGGAATGTTTCTCTTGCTCCTTCTCTCATGAGGTTATTCACTGACAGGTTTCCAGGGTGTCACTCGACCTCAATACATGGGGCAGGCTTCTTGGAGGAGCTTCCGTTGTCTGAGGGGCGGTAGGAAAGCGTGCTCATCTTAGTTGATAGGCTTGAGTGGGATTTGGCCTTTGGGGGAATGTATTTCAGAAGCTGGAGAAAATATTTTTTAAATTTCTTGCCAAGAAAGCCATAAAAGAGAGGATTAAGGCAATTGTTAAAATAAGCTATGCAAATCGTGATGGGCATGGCAGTGTCAACAATATCTGTAATTTTACAGTCATGTATGATGCCCAGCTGAATCAATACATCCAGAAAAGTGAATATTTGGTGGGGAACCCAGGAAAAGAAAAAGAAAAGCACAATTGCCATAATTATCTTGAAAATATCATCATTTCTTGGCTTGTTCTTTTGAATTTCATAAGCCTTCTTTAGGGTCTTCCAAATAAGAGTATAACTTGTAAGAATGATCAGGAAAGGAAACAAGAAACCCAGTATATTCTTGGTTAGGCCTAGCCCTATAGGGAGGGTTGAATTTTGGAATTCATAATGGAAAGCACAAACTGTGACATTGGTGTTCTCGATGAAAAATACATTGCGGTGGATTATAGTTGGCAAACTGGCCAAGCCGGCTAGCGTCCAAATAATGATGCAGGTGACTTTGGCCACAAGCATCGTGCGCCGCAGGCGGGACTTCATCGGGTGAACAATAGCCAGGTAGCGATCAATGCTCAGACACGTGAGTAGAAACACACTGGCATAGAGGTTGAAACTGACGCTGGCTGAAGCAATCTTACATAGGTAATTGCCGAAGGGCCAGCGGTATTCCATAGCAGTGTAGACAGCCCATAGTGGCAAAGTCATTAAAAAGCATAAATCAGCCAGTGCTAAATTCAAAAGAAAAACACTGGCCACGGTCTTCAGTTTCATGTAAAAGTAAATGACAATCACCACCAAGCTGTTTCCGAATATTCCGATCACAAAGATGATGCTGTATAAAGTAGGGATCATGACAAATATGTAATTGTGCCTTCCAGCTTTGGGACAGTCATCCTGGATTCTTTTAATACCCTCTTCAGTGGAAGAGTTGAGCATCATTTTGATTCCCCGGGTTAACTAGGCTCAGACACTATGCCAAATGCACCTAGAGAAAATAAAAATGAAAAGGTAAAAACATTTTAACTTCCAGTTGTAAACAAATAGTTGTATTTCTCAATCATAAACACAGTAACTCAACTTTAGTCCTAGGGAAAAAAATTAGGTCATATTTAATGGAGAAAACTGTGAACAGATGAAATCTAAGAGTGCACATTTAAATTAATTTTTAGGACATGTTGCTTTTCTAGGGAGTGATAAATATTCTCCAGACAAATGTAAGTGGGGTCCTATGTGAATAAACTTATCTAGGTCCTTTGCATTTTTTCTAGAAGTAAATCCTAGCTTCCAAATTGATTAAAAAACAATCTAAATCTCAGAAAGCACTACAGAATTAAATGTTACTCAGAAAGACAAGAGTTTTCCCTGAGGTGAGCAAGGCTAATTAATTTGTCTTTAACCTCAGCAGTGTGACACATCCTTATCTTATTGTTTAAACCATTTCTTTCATCTCACGATCTTTACTTACGTACAAAAATTATTAGCATTCTCGCTGAAGTGGGCGGAATAGCCGCCTCTAGGTTGCTGAGGAATTGGTCATGGTGGGAACTGATTTTAGAGGGACTAAGAGGGAGGCTCAAGACTTTAGGGAATAGCATTCTTTCCATGGTTTTCCAGTGCTGCTACAGTCAGTAACCACTTATTTAACTTCCAACTCAGTCTAACAAAAGGGCCTGAATCTGGTAATTTTGTGCCCACCAGCCAGTTCTCAGATTAACCCTTTGTATGGCAAGGATGTCAAATGAACAGATTAGGTCAGGAATATCAATAAACCACATCTTTTGTGTGGGGCTTGAGATACCAGCCGTCCTTTAGGATTTTAGGAAGAAATCAGATGCTCAAGAATGAGCTGCACAAAGACTTCTGCAAATATTTCCTCTAATATTTTACATAATCAACAGTCAAGCGATTCATTTATGTGATTTAGAAAATCAACATATTCTGCCCTATACAAGAGTCCTTCTGAAAACCCTTGGGAGGGAGGCTGAAGATTCCATGAGGGAGACATCTCAGGCTGTGGCACAGGCATGCTCTGAGGTGAAGGTCAGCAGTGGGCACAGGCAAGGCCAGCAGGCAGGGCAGTGGTGCTGGGTAAAGATCCTATTGCTGCCCCAGGAGCAGGTCCCTAGATGAGCATGGTCCTGGGCAAGAAGAGGAACAGGAATAAGACAGCACTAGTCTGCCCAGGAGAGCTGTGCTTGGCATCCGGGAGCGCTGGGGAAGCACGTGCGCCCCGGTAGTGTCCATCCTGGTGCACAGTGATGCTGAGAGGGATGAGACTCAAGCGGCTGAGTTTTAAGAGGAAACACTGGGAATAAAAGGGCTCTTCAGTGGCCTGTTGGCCTCCCCAAGGAGGCAGTTATTCTCCCTGCCCAAGTTTTTATCTCCATGTCCTCATTATCTTTTCCTTTTGTACTCAGCTTTAAATAATCTAGATCCCTTTCTTCTCTCTTCATTCACCGGGGCATCAGCCTCCACAAACAGGCACTATCTACCCCAAATGTCACATCCTCTGTGGAACCTTCCTGACTTTTCTGGAAATTGGCTGTTCCATTTTCTGAGCCACTTTGGCACCCAGGATGCAGGTTCTGACACTATAGTATAAAGGTCTGTTACACGCTCTTCTCCATGGTTCGTCAGCTGCTTAGGGCAGGGCTTGCTTGGAATCACCTGGTTTGCTAGTGTAGGCCCTGCACATTCCAGGAGGCAGATGACAAGCGTCTGCTGAATAACAGAGCGAGTGGACAAATGAATGAGTGAACAGTATATACTTTAAAAGCTATGAGTGTAGAGTACTGAGACTAATTTCTTTCGGGCTAATGAAATCCATTTATATTCTGCTCCCCAAAGAATCTCACAGAAAATGCTCAGTGCCAACCTGGGCCTCCCCTTGGATAAACAACCAAAACCAAAACCAACCAAACCAAACTGACAAAAACACCCTGGGCACTTTTAGAAATCTGTGGTTTACAAAACAGAGGATGAAAAGAAGGAATAATTTAATGGAAGCTGGGGCCAGGCTCTCAGGCAGGTATGACCCATCTCTTCCTCACCCAGAAGGATTTCTCTACTCTGCTAATTTTTCAGTTCATTTTATTACAGTTACTGAAATTATGCCAATTGATAAGCATAATTCATTTAGGTAAACAAATATTCTCTATTAAAAATTAAATGCTTCATAAAAGGTTTAAGGGCTAGCAGTCATTTACACCTTAACGTGGATTAATTTACTTATTTGCTCTCCTTCTCACATCTGTTATCAGTTGGATTTTGCATAGGAAAAAATTAGAAATGTCAAGGTTAAAGAAGCTTAAAGATTAAAAGTGGCCTGGGTGAACTGCACAACTGAAAACTAGGGCAGAGGTAAATATTTGTTTCAGCTTGGGCAAAAGGGCACTAAAAGACAGGAACCAATAAACTTGATGTGTTAGGATCCCTTAGGTGCCCTGAGCCTGGGCACCTGAAACCAGGGAGGAAATTCTCCTCTCTTTCCTCTTTCCTCTCTTGACCCCACTTTGAGGGCACACAACTCAGGTTGGTTCCATTAATCCTGTGTTGAGAGTGAATAGAAGTTTACTGACTAGGCTGGAACTTTAACCATCACTTATAAAAGAATTTCCAAGGGAAAAAGTTTGCATTTGAAAGGATCAATTTATAAATACAGTTTTGTTTTGTTTTGTTTTTGGTGAGGAAGATTGGCCTTGAGCTAACACCTGTTGTCAATCTTCCTCTTTTTGCTTGAAGAACAGTGTCTCTGAGCTAACATCTATGCCAGTCTTCCTCTATTTTTTGTATGTGGGATGCTGCCACAGCATGGCTTGATGAGCAGTGTGTAGGTCAGTACCCGGGATCCAAACCGGTGAACCCTGGGCCGCCGAAGCAGAGTGCAAGAACTTAACCACTATGCCACCAGGCCGGCCCCCTACAAATATGGTTTTGGACTTCAATTCCTTCACAATCTGAGGTCAGCCTTTTCTCCAATTCCCATCGATCCATATTGACTAATATTTAATATGTAAAAGGTTGTTCTGAACAACTAGCGGAGCATGCCTGGAAACGTTAGTGAGTATTTATTATTTTAATGAGTATATCACTTGAGAACTCTGGATGTAGCATTGCATATACTAACTAGAAGAACACTTTACATAAAGTTTATTATATAAGTAATGACCAAGACTTCCTACCTAGTAAAGAAACTAATTTTCTCCTACTTGAGGGTGAAGGATCTTGGAGAGGAATTTTCCGTGGTGGAAACAGCGGGAGCAAGAGCAGAGAAGCAGAGATGCAAGTAGTACAGCGGGCAGTCAGCCATTCATCCCCTATTCACTGAACAACTATTTCGTTCTAGGGTCACGGATGCAAAATAAGTCAAGTCACAGTTCTCCTTCTTGGAGTCATTTGAGTCTAGCTGGGAGGAAGGAGTCTTAAAAACTGAATTATCTGCAGTGTATTAAACTGTGCCATACTAGCGGCATGTGGAACGTGCTGTGCTTGTCATTGACCCAGCCTGGTGGTGGGGGTACAGGGATGATTAAGGACACTTCCCAGAGAGGATGCCACTTGGATGTGGAGGATGTATGGGAAACAGACTGGCTAGAACTTAAAGGCAGCCAGCTGGCCGGCGAAGGTGGGGTAGAGATCGTGTCGTCATTGAACTTCTCCCTCCTTACAAATGTCTACAGCATCATCCATGGGAAACTGAGCTTGTAAATTTACAGATGCTGCACAGCCTTCTGGGCAGGGGTGTGGGGTCTGAATGTGCACTGGAAGGGATGCGACCCAGGTCATCCTGGTGTGCAAGAAATACTGTCCTCTGGTCTGCACTGTTGCCACAGATAGCTTCTGTAGAGAAACTTGCTTCTCGGAAAGAGGGAAAATGGAACCTTGTGATTGGCAGCCTCCTTAGACCGATGACAAATGAGTGGGAAGGAATGGCGTTCTACTCTCTTCGAAGCTGAAAGGACGCCGTTTGGGTGAGGAGCTGCAGGAGAGAGAGATATGATCTATAGGAACACCAAACTTAGGAGTTCCAGAAAGCAGCTACATTCCCATTTCAGTCTGCTGCTCCTCCCAGCAGGGTTACAGCCAGGTAGAAAACTGATAAAAAACACAGGAAGATCCACTCTCCCTGTGGCTGGGTCTCACCATAGCTTTTACGCAGGTTCTGTGGCCTACATGAATTCCACAGCACTATTTCCTCTTGGGGGAAAGAAAATGGGATTTGGAGTGAAAATACTTGTAATGGAATCTTCCTTTGCAACTTACAAATCTGTGTTACTCTGGCTATCACCCCATTTCTCTGAACAGGAGCCTCAGTTTCCTCACCTTTAAGAAATGGGAACAATGATGCTTATTGCACATGACTGTCATAGGAATTAAATGAGGTAACGTGAAAGAGCACTGGGCGTATCTTTCAGATAGTAAGTGCTTAATAAATGTGTTTTATTTGAAGCTTTACTATTATTTTTTTAATGTAAGGCAAGAACTGATTCAGCCATGGGTCGAAAAGGCGTGAGAGAGAAAAACAAAAGGTTTATCGTTGGTAAGCTCCTTCTCTTGCCAGTAAAAGGCTAAAAATAACAAGCTGTTGTTTCTTCAATGTATGAGTAAAAAATAACCTTAAGCAGCTGGATAAATTTTCCATGAGTCAGGTGGGAACTTTCAGTCTGCTGCAAACACACGGTTGGCACAGAGTGGGCACACCACATTTCTCCATGGCTTGTTTCCGTAGGAGTTAGCTCGTATTCCCTGACAGCTTCCCTGGTTCTTAAAGCAAGCCTAAGAAAGAAGATTTCCTTTCTTTCTTTTTTTTAAAAATTCTAAGAATATTTCCCCAAGACTTTTGATTAGAATATTAATACCTTCTTAAGCTTTTAGGCAAGCCAAAAACAATCTAATTAAATTGTTCATTACAAGCTCCGTTTTTAATGAGTTTGTAATCTAAAGAAAAAAAATACCCCATAGTTCCCTATGATAATAAAGAGAGAACTAAAGACCAAGTAATTATATTTTAGAATAGACTTCCATCAAAGTACCTTCCTCAAATATCAAAAAGAGTAGGCCAGTGTTCGTAAGTCATTTGCTTGTAGTGCTGGACAGCTCAATAAACCATCCTGTTCAAAAGTCATCCTCTTTATTGTTCCTATTTTATAATTCAGACTCTAGAAAGCAAGCATTCCTGCTCCTGTGTTTTTTCCCCAAGGAATGAACGAGGCATTCTCCAGGATGCAACTGTTAGTCAGTATCCATTTGTGAATTCAGTGAATCATAGAAGTTGGCAGTACAACTTTTAGGGTTTCCACTTTTTTTTTTTTTTCCAAATCCACGTGTTTTATTTCTTAACCTTCAGTTCTTATTTTATGGGGTCTATCTCTACCTTTATCTCCTTAAACATTTTGAACACCTCTGTGTTACGAGCCCTCATCCAATTTCTTTACTATTTGTAGCTCTTCAGGCATAAATTCTACACGTTTCATCTGTGGACACTCTTTCTTGGCCTTCGCCTCCATCTTGGGTTTTGTAATCTTTGACTGTGAGTTCATCTGTAGTGGGAATTAACTTCCTTAGGAGGCCTGAGTGTCTGGAGGGTGGTAGCCTGTGAAATTTCTGCTTGGGCATACATCACTTGACCTGGAAAAGCTTTTGGTGCCAATTTTCAGCCCAATTTCCAACTTCATACTTTGTCTGCAGTTACTGCAGACCAGGCCCTCCACGCATTCTCAAGTTTTTGCCGGGTGACAGAAGTTAGATAGTGTTTGCTCACAACAAGCAGTAATTTTCCAGTTCCTGGCTTGAACCAGGAAATCACTTTCAATTGTCTTTAGGACATGAGTCTAACGGTCTTGACTTCCATCCCGGTGAACTCATTAGAATTTTATCTCACTTTTGTATCTGGTGTTGGTTCTTCTCTGGCCCATGTGGTCTCAATTCTTATTCAGAGCTGTGATCTGAGATTTTATGTATTTAGGGAAAGAACGGTAATGTCCACGATTTTTTAGTCCATTGTCTTCATCTTGACTGGAAGTTGCCCTACACATTATTTGGAGATACTAGTTAAGTTGCTTGGACCCAATAAGCTTTGAATTAAAGTCTTGCCCCTCTTCACCTCCCCCTGCCCCCCATCATGCCCTCTGATGAGGCATCTAAGCTTTTCTGGGTACACCCTCCTTCATGCTGGTAGACATGGCAGCCATGAATAAGGGAGCACAGCAGAGAGCCTAGCATCATGGGGCAAGTGACCAGAATTGCTTTCAAGTCAGATGCACAGGAGAATGTCATGCTCCTGGCTGGCAATCCCAGCCTAACTGCTCTATGTTAAATACTTTCCTTGGAGATGATTTTGTTCACCTCTACAATTCCTGGATGAACGTTTCCCTTAATACAAAAATATTTTATTAGAAGTATTAATGCCATACTAATTAAGTACTTAAGATTCAATTTCCTCAAACTTAATGAATGGCTGTGTGATATGTCTAAGTGGTAAACAGTGGTTTCTGGCCTTCTTCCCAAGTCAGTATCATCCACTGTGGCCCGCACTCACAAGAAATGAAAACAGCGTATACTGCTTCCTTATTTCTGCACATACCCATTGTAACCAACTGTGGCGATGGTGGTTAAACGTTCTGGCATCCTCAACTAGCCCTCCCAAATAGTCCAAGAGCCTAAAGAACTCAGCTTTAGGAAAGGAAATTCAGAAGTTCCTTCCAAGTTAGGGTATAAATTTCAAGGAAAGTAAAATGTTAATCCTAAATTTTTGCTTCTTGGGAATCATTCAGTACTTTAATATCTAAAAATGTAACACCAAATTACAATGACATTTCTCTCCACTCTAGAAGCTCCTACTTGTCATAAATCACAGTTTAAACAACTCAGTTGTGGTGACTACCCCAAGCCCCCTGAACAACTCCCTTCATGCCTACATTTCCTCCTGCTCTTTTCTATCCTAAACTCTTGGCTGTTTTTATTGTATGACATTTTCTTTTAGGAAGATCAGCCCTGAGCTAACTTCTGCTGCCAATCCTTCTCTTTTTGCTGATGAAGACTGACCCTGAGCTCACATCTGTGCCCATCTTCCTCTATTTTACACGTGGGACGCCTGCCACAGCATGGCTTGATAATTGGTGTGTAGGTCCACACCCGGGATCTGAACCTGTGTACCACAGGCTGCTGAAGTGGAGCATGTGAACTTAACTGCTATGCCACTGGGCTGGCCCCTGTAGACTTTTTTTTTTAAATTTCAAAAAGAAAGGAGAAACAGGTAGGGATGAAAGATATATGAGTAAGTCTAATCATGTGCTTAAAAATCTTCCTTTGACATGTTGGTGTTAGTAGGAAACATTCTTGCTATGTTAAGCACAGAGGGCCACGGAAGGCTTTCCAGTGAGCCTAGAAAGAGCAGTGCTCTGGAGACCAGGAGAAGAGGAAAATAAAGCCTAGCTTGAAAGAAAACTTATATCTAAATGAGCCCTTGTCCTCTTACACTCCCAAATTCCTCAAACTTATGGACTCAGAATTTCACCCAGGGAATCATAATCACATTTTAAAGGATCAGCATTTCGGCCATCAAGAGGAGGAAACATCATTTTTAATGATATGGCTCTTGGAGACTGTTCACAAGCTTTTATTTCTCAACAGATGAAAAAGGCAGCATCTATGTTGGCATCTCAGTCAACAACAGCTGCTTCATCCAACTTGTACACAAAACCCCCAATTCCATATGGGAAGCCACTCCTCATTTTGTCTTTGAGACTTTAATTCAGCAGCAAAAACTACTCATATCATTTCAGATTCCACTTTAAGGAGTATGAAGAAAGATATTGGGCAGGAAAGGAAGCACTAATTAATTTTTATCCTTAAGAAATTATGATAATATTATGGAGTTTATACGTATTATGAGTTTTATGTTAGAGATTATTGGCCACATGGCAATTCACCTCAGATTAAAGTTTTTAACATACAAACCACATAACTATAAAATTTAAATGAAGCTCAAAGGACTAACTATTCAGTGCGTTGTACCTTTCCCTGAATTGCTCCATGTCCTGACTGCAGTAGGAATGTTCTTTGAATGACAGCCTACAAAGTGGTCCCGCAATGTGCAAGGAGACTAGGGTTCTAATTCTGGCTCTCCCATTCACTCGCGAGGTGACCCTGAGCCAGTCACTTAGCTTCTCCGGACCTCTGCATCCTTAGGCAGCTGGTACATGCTTAAAAAGTCTCCTGAAACACTGAAATTTCATAATCTTTCTTTTGAATACATATACATCTTTTGAAGATAAAGGCAATAATGGTTGACAAGTAGAAATGACCCGACAAATCATTAACTAACTTCCTGTCTAGCTGTCAATATACATATTATTAATGCTACAATGATTTAACGTTCTATAATTATAGACAAGAACTCTTTGTATTAAAAGCAAAAGAATTTCACCTTCGACCAAAGATGAACAAAGAAACGCCACGTAAGATTACTATATTATAGTGACAGTGGTTTTTTGCCCCATTTTTTACATTAATTATCTACTCAAAAAAATGTTTGCCCAGCATAGCATTTGGATAGTGGTTGTGACCCTAGGTTAATGAGGTCAAGGTTGTAGGTTTGGGCCCCGTCTAGACTACTTGGTTTTACTGCATTTGTGGCCAAAGCCTGTGAGCCTCTGAGGCGTGCCCGCATTCGTCCTGGCGACACCAGGTGAAGAGTCCAGACGGACTGGCTCGCGGCTGCACGTCGAAGTTACAAGCACGCCCTGCAGCTAGGAGTCCAGACCGCATGGTCCTGTGGAAACGGCGGCGCAATGCGCCATTGTTAATTTATTAACCTACTCACAGATTCTTCATGGGGAAAATACAACTTTTTCAAGTTTAGCAAATAGTTAACATGGTTCAGTTGCCCAGATAAAAAGAGAGGTGAGGGTAGAGTATTATAAAAGAACCTCACAGTAATGTATTACTTAGTATAATACTTTGAACTATTTATATTAGTCAGTGTTTTGAAGAGCTAAACAGAATTTTGTCCTAAGAAAACGAATTTTGTAAGGATAATGTTTCCATGACTTTCTCATAGAGTTATCTTTTTTAAAAACACAGTTTTGTATGCTACTTTTTTTTTTCATTAAAATGCTGTAAAAACTAAGAGACACCAAAACAGTCTGGCGGAGAAAGCACTGGACCAGAGGCCTGTTGAGGAGCGTGCTCTGTCACTAACCAGCGACGCCATCACATGCAGGAAATTTCATCTCTTACTTCTTTATTCCTCAAATATTATGAAATATTTAGAATGCGAATACCAGCACCTGTTCTCACCTCTGTCCCATAGATTGTTCAAGGTAAGAAGTGAGGTCTTTGGAAGACATAAAAGCAGTTTGAAAATAGAACCTTTCCACAATGCGAGGATAATTGAAGTGAATTTAATGAAAGAAAGCTCGGAACTTCAAAAGACTAATGGACTTTTTCATTCAGAAATTCAGCAGAAATATTTTTCATTATTTTAACTGAACACTTTTATTTCAAGAACTATACCAAGGCACTTGACTAACGCTGAAAAAAAGGTAAAATGGTAGAGACCGTATAGCTTCTGCATTTAATCCTTGTGACAGCAAAGGGCTGGGTACAAAGTGGGGCCCTCAGGCTAAATCTGACCAACACATCTATTTTCTTTGGCCCCCAAAGTGCTTACAGCTGTTGGGATTTGAATCTTCTGTAGTTCACTAATCCCAACCAATTCTCTATTTTCTGATTCTTTAGGTCAGTGCCATTCAAAAGAAAGAAAACGCGAGCCCCATATGTAATTAAAATTTTCGTAGTAGCTACATTAAAAAAGTAAGGAGAAACAGGTGGAATTAGTTTTGATAACATATTTTGTTTAACCCAATATATCCAAAATAGTCATTTCAACATGTAGTCAATATAAAAATTGAGATATTTTACTCTGTTTTTGTACCAAGTCTTCAAAATCCTGGGTCTAACTTACGTTTCCAGCCCGTCTCAGCTGAGACTCGCCGCCCTTCACATGCCCAGGCACCTCGGGCTGCCCCCCGGCTGCACAGCACAGCGTTAGGCGCCCTTCTCACTTCTGTCACCTACCTAGCCTTCCAGCAACAGTTCTGAAAGCGTGCTCCCTGGACCAGCAGCATCAGCATCACCTGGGAACGCCTTAGGTGTGCACATCTCAGGCCCCACCCGGCCCCCTGGGTCAGAAACTCTGGGGGTGGGGCCAGCATATTTACTGAGCCCTCGAGGTGATTCTGATGCGCACTAATGTTTTAAAATCACTGCCCGACTGGCATCTTAATTTGCAACTCTGGCTTATATGCTGATAATCATGAGTAACAGGCAAAAACAAATCCAACAAACAACAAAAGTGCCCTCGACTACCATGTTTGCATTCGACCCCGTGGAGGCATCACAACCTGAAGTACGACAGACTCCCCAGGGCAGCTGGAGAATTATGAGTGAAACTGTGTATTTCTTCCAAACATCCACGCCTGGCGTAGTTTAGGGGTACCCAACAGGATGTCACCTAGGAAAACACGCTGTGCACCTACTCACAGAGGTCTGGAATTTCTTTAACTGGGGTGGGGTGGGCGATACCCACCTCCATACCTCCATTAGAACCAAGCTCTTCCTGGGGGAGGAGACACACTGCCTGACTCAGGTGAGAGGCAGACTTGAGGGAGTAGAAGAGCACGGTGATGGGAACCCAAGGACCGCAACCAGGGTCATGCTTTACTTCTTATGAGCCGCGGGGCCTTCAGCTTCTTAAGCTGTGACTGATTTTCTTCATCTGGAAAATGATAATGATATGGAAGTTCATGACAATGATGAACTAAAAAATATCTGTCCAGTCTGGCTCACAACGTTGTTGGGAACGTCGAGTGAGATCACGTGTATGGAGATGCATGAGATCCTGTAGCTTTGAGACTTTTGTTCGTGTCATTAAATTCACACTATGGTGTGAAAAACTAATTTTCTCCCTGAAGGCAAATCTGGATAAGAGAGATTGGGAAGCTGCACATGGTGCTGGAAGCGGAAGAAACTAAAGTCCCAGAAAGGTGGAAAGGCTCAGAGAGGAAGCCTAGAAGCCACTGCTGGTAAGCTGCTTGGACTGGCTATTTTGCCTGCTCTAATCATTCTCCTGAATACCTACACAATTTTAAAATATAAATTACAGTGATACCACCCCACTGCTTATAATACAAAGTTCAGACCATCACCTCTACTATTACTTACCACTCCAGTCATTTTCTACGTGGGGCTACTTGTATGTTCCAATTAAACAGTGTGTGATAAGAGGCATGGATGCTGGGCCAATAAAAGGTAAACAACACTTTGCCAACTGAAAAATACGATGAGATACCGGTGACTGCTGCTTCCTGTGAAAACTTCATTAGCAAGAAATGAGTTACCAGATGCCACACAGCAGATTTAAAATGAAAATATATTTCCAGTATTTGTGTGCAGTCTGAGCAGGAGGAAAAAAAATGAACTCCTTCCAAGAGAGCTTTAAAAGATAGTTGCACCACTTTTGCCTTCGATTGTTAGAGGTGCTCTTCTAAATGTAAAATAAGAAGCCCCCTTTTAGTTGTGGAATAAAAGTAAAGTGGAAATGCAGCATTTCTGCATAGAAGGGCTATGTCGTGAAGTGGCACATTACTCATACAGCACAACTCTTGCAGGACAAGGAGAATCTTTTTGAACATCCTGTGCCACACCAGGACGCTATTTCCTCTTGTGTTAACTTCGTCATGGCCATTTCTCCTTCTCTCGTCTTCCCTTTCAGGAAGCGATTTCTGCTTTTATTACTGACAACAAAACGGTTCAAGGCAGCAACTGCCAGCATTGACTCCACTCTTCCTGAACCAGCGGTAAGGACCACCCCGCTGGTGCTTCCCTTTCTTCAGGAGATATTCAAACTCTCCGCTTGTTCTTGCAGCTAGCTAAGCCCACTCCGTTCCTGTCCTCAAAGCTACAACCCTCCAAACTAAAGCAACTGTGCTTAGGGAGGGAACCCCCGGCACAATTTCACTTGAGCAAGTAGAAATTTCAAATGATAAGCCAGTGTGACAGAAATATCCAACACATTCTAGTTTTTATACACAGATATTTTTGGCTGAAGAAGGCCAATGTTCCTATGTGATTTCAGAATCTCTGCAGTTAGTCGGTTCCAGCTGAAGAACATGGCTCTTTGAAATTTTTTTTTCTCCCTAATTTATATTTGTTCTTAGCTCCTGTAAGACAGGTGAAGTTTGTAAATCAAATTAAGAGGGTTAAAGAGAATTATCACTCTCAAGCTTTCTCTTGGAAAAATATTTACAGATAATTTCTTTACACACAGAAATCCCCAAAGCATTAAAGTTTATTTCTGGATCATTAACTGCTCACCAGATGCTGGGGAGGCAGGCGCTACTGCCCTTTGACTTCCACATGAAGGAGGATGGAGCATCCTTGAAATGATTAGCTACGTCAGTGGGGAAAATGTCAATTTAAACTTTTCAGCCACAGAACTCCAGCACAAAGTGACACACAAGTGTTCAAGCAAGCTTATTTAATGGACAATTGTTTGATACTCTTCTGTGTTTCTGGTGGTATCTGATTCACAAAAAGGACTTACAATTGTGGCTTTACGTTAACAAGAGTAACATTTATGATTTATGATTAATTGAATGCTTACCATGTGCCAAGAATTGTGCTAATTGCTTTCATCCTTTCAAGAGCCCTGTTGTGGACTGAATGTGTCCCTGCAATTCACAGGTTGAAGCCGTCATTCCCAATGTGACTGTGTTTGGAGATAGGGCCTTTAAAGAGGTCATTAAGGTTAAACGCGGTTATTAAGGTTGGGGCCCTAATCCAATAGGACTGGTGTCCTTATAAGAGGAAGACACACCAGGGAAGTGCTTGCACAGAGGAAAAGCCGTGTGAAGAGAGCAAGAAGGTGGCCGTCTGCAAGTGAGGAGGACAGGTCTCACCAGACCAACCTTGGCGGCACCCTGATCTTGAAGTTCTACCTTCCAGAAATGTTGAGAAAATAAATTTCTGTTGTGTAAGCCACCAAGTCTGTGGTACCTTGTTATGGCAGCCCTAGCAAACTCACACAAGGCCTATGAAGGACAGCAACATATTCCCATTCTTCAGATGAGGAAACCGAGGCACAGCGAGCAAGTCTTCACATTTTTCACACTCTAAAGTTTCAAGGCTCAGTTATTTATTTATTTTTTGGTAAGGTTATCTCTTCATGCTGTAGTCCAGGGGTAATTTTGCCCTCCAGGGATGTTTGGCAATGTCTGGAGACATTTTTGGTTCTCACAACAGAGGGAGAGGGACGAGGGGGTTGGTACCAGTATCTACTGGGTAGAGACAAGAGATGGTGCTAATCAGCTCATAAGGCACAGGACAGGCCCCACAACAAAGAATCACTTAGCCTAAGATGTCAATACGGCTGCTGTTGAGAAACCTTATTCTAGTCCCTCCTTTTTTTTCAGTTCTTGATAATCTGTAGTTCTTATCTTTTATGGAATAAGTTAACAGTATACTATGTTTTACTGGTGGCTTTCGTTTCATATATTATATTCATATCTTCCCAGGGCAACTATAGATCCTTCAGAAGATAAAATCCTGTTGGGTAACCTTCAAATCTCCAAAGTCATGTCGAGTACTACTTAGCAGGAGCTCTGAAATTGCGAGTTGACTAAATATCTGCTGTGTCAGATCATTCTAGAAATTACCCTCTCTAATCATTTTCTGGACCTCCAGGATTCTGCACAAGTACACTGGAAGAGAGATTCATTATAAGGTCTTCAAGGGATTTGATGGCTGTTAGAGTGGTCCCAAGGTTGCCTAGGGAGGGAGGAAGCCACCAGGTGTGGAAGTCAAACCCTGCCCTCTGGTGGCGTCACCGCCGTAGGCACTGCCTGCGGGAATCCAACTGAGGCCAGCGGGAGGCAGTCTGCATCACAGGGTCTGAAATGACTTCGCAATATTTGAATGTAAATTCGACTTTGCATTCACATTTGGCTTGTTTTCTCTGTGGAACACCACATTAAATGTAACCTGTCATCAAGACTCTCATTAGAATTCAACCAAGTAGAGAAAAGTGAGAAAGAGAGAGGATAAACATACCCGGGTACCACCAGAGTTTCTGGAAGTGTGGCGACCAAGGAGTTTCAATGACTTGTTGAATCTGTTTCTTGCCTGCTCTGCCTGACTGCTTTGCTGATCTAAGAGGGTACTGAGTAGTTGTTTCTGTAGTCAAAGAAGAACTAGAGTTTCTAAATAACAATAATATTTAGAAAAAGGGTTTTGAAATAATAATAATAATCGAGTTCTATGACCAAAATTTTAATTTATTGGTTCCTGTGGTATTTTCTTATAGACTGATTCTGGAAGAGAAGCACACTTGTGTTTGAAACACCAGCTAGCTCTGTGGAAATTATGCTTCCCCCTTTTCCCATTAGGAGCTCTGTTCTCTCACCAGGAAACCCCACTGTACTTCTCACAAAGCGCAGCCTGTTCTATATCCTGATGCCAAACGGGCAGCATGTGAGGGAGGCCTCTGACGTGTGGTGTGCATGTCCCTGGGAGATCAATAAGGTCATTTACAAGGTCTTTCCATTGGGAACATCAGAGCTTTCAAGAGATGCAGGCAGCCTCTCCTGGCTAATTGGGGTAAAACAGAAAGAAAGAAAAAGCCTACAAAGTACAAAACTAAACAATCAGATGGAAGAACTCAGAATTAGCAGGGAAAAGACATAGTGAACGCTGATGCCTAATCTTAATACACAAAAGCGAAAGCAACATAATTTAAGAAGTTAGAGTAGAAATCAGCTGATCGCAGGATTTAGCAGAGGAAAAAGGACTCAGAACAACCCCCAGTCTAGAACTGGGGGGTGGAGGCCTTGGGGCCTTTTCTTTGCCTCTCTAGAAACTCAGGCAAGTCACCAACCCTCGCCTGGACTTTGATCTGATAGGGGAGAATGATACTGTAAAGCCTCTACCTTGCTTTTGGAAGACAGTTGTAAGGTTATATGTCTAAAATAACTTCCTCAAAAGATAGTATATCATACACACTCAGTATGAATAGACTACAAACCATGAAAACAAGTTTAATGCATGGCTGAAGTGGAAAGCTAAGTTGTATATCAAGAGACATATATTCCGTACTTTGGATCTTAAAAGGGAACATTAATTTAATTCACATTAGCAGAGTCTGTTGGCTCGCAGGCATCAAAGCAAACCAACCAACCATAAGCTTTGCAGTCACAACGGTCAGTTACGATCCTGGCTCCGCATTTGGCTAATCTTGTAACTGGCTAATTTACTCAGCCTCTTTGAGCCCTAGTCTTGTTGTCTTTCAGATGGAATAAAAACTTCCTTGTGCACTATTAATATGAGGGTTAAATAAACACGGGGGAACAATTTCCATATATTGAACACTCAATAAATGTTATTACATCATTATTTATATTCTCAATATACATTCTTATGTCCCCCCACAAATACTAAGTAGATTACCCCACAAAATTTTACTTTTTACATGTGTAATTTGTCATATTATTACACATGGCCAAGAACCAGATTGGAATGATGTTAGGAGCCCTGTCGATACAATACACTCTGGTGACGCCAATTGTTATCCACCCATAAAGCAATGAAAGGATCCATGAAGGATCCGTTTTTAAGAAGAAGTGAAAGTACGAACATCTAAAGCTCACACGACTTGAAGATTACTTTAAGTTGGAGGAGGGAAAAAATATCACATTATAGACCTTTGCTTGGTGAATCATATCTCAACTAATTAAATGGCAAAGATTTCCTTCAAAATGCAGGGTTCAGAGAAAAACTTTCTTATCCAACAGCTCCCCCAGTATTCATATAAGTCTCCTCCTTGAATTATGTGACTTAACATGTGGTAACTGTTGTTCTTTAATACGATTTCATGAGATTCACTTTCTAATAATTATACAACACTGTATTGTTTCTGGTAATAACATTTTTGGTATTACTTTATTGCTATATAAAATAATGGAAAAACAAATTAGGCTAAATATTTTTGTACTCAGAGCAGGCATATTTGTGCAGTTCATTAGAACTTTGTGAGAATAACATAATATGCTAATAATTTTGGATATCTTGATATGAAGAGGTTCCAGTTCAGAGAAAATACGTTTAGAAATCTGTCTATTTCAGTAGGCATCGTTGTATACATGTCAAAGATCAGCTTAAAGCCAATCTCCACACAAATTACTTGGTTTCTTTATGGTATACCAACAAATTAAGATGCTCTCTTTACATAAAAAGTCATTCTGCAACTAGAGACTTTCAGTTTCGGCTTGGAGAGCAGCTTATCTCAATGTGGATCAGGAAGTCAGAAATTCCTGCCATAGAAGGAAATTTATGGGTCAAATTTATTACTTTCCTTCTTCAGAGAACTACAGGAATATATGTGTATGCCCTTTGTCCCTGTAAAATACACACTTACTGTATTGTGAATGGTGTTTCGGTTGTCAGGTTACCAAAGCAAAGCCTATTTTTAAAATATAATGTAGCTGAACTATTATTCTATACAGTCTTTTGCTTTTATTGAAAGAACCTAAGTCAGAGATTCATAACATTTTATTGCTGGAATGGTCCCTAGAAATCACATGCTGCAGGGCTCACATATGTCAATTACTTATGGGGGCTAGAGTAACAAACGGCTGAAGCGGGCATGGTGGTGAATGGAGGACCCTTGCCTTTCCCAGAGGAGGAGGGAGGGAGCGGTTGGGAGAGTCACCTCCCAGCTACAGCCAATTGTGCCAATTGGGATCAAGGGGAAACGCAGGCTGGTTTTAAAGATAAGCTGGAAATTTAAAATTTTATGTGAAATATTCTGTTTTAAAATGTTTTCAAGTAACGCAAATGAAAAAAAAGCAACACTCTGTGGAACTAAACAGAACTCTTCTGCCGATCAAATTTGGTCCAGGGCTGCCAATTTTCAACTTAGGATCCAGGCCAGCCACCTAATTTTACAACTCACAAGACAGACTCCAAGCCCTGGCAAGATGCTGCAGACCTCCATCCCACACTGAATACTTGAAGCACACCTCTGTTAGACAGCCCCCTTCCATTTCCATGTTCAACAGCAACCCCTGACTGAGGAGCTGGAGCTGGTGGTGGAAACACACAGAGACGGCATGGGATGAGTTATGATCCAGCCCTGTTCTCCTCCGGCTGGGCTGCCCCATCTGGGTGTGCACAAGAGCAGCCTCACTTGTCTGAGAAGGGTCTCAAAGGGCAGCCGGGACTTCACCTCCCCACTCATTGTTTCTGCCAGCCACTTATCCTTCCCTTGTCATTTTTCTATATTGCTAAAGACACTGTGATGTCTTTTAGAGCTGTTGCTGCGTTTCACTAAAGTGATGTCTCCATGTGGGTGAACACAGCACAGAACCTGTGATATTCAGGTATTTTTTCATATTATTTTAACATTTATTCAACAAAAATCATCTAGTGCCCGAAAGATGATCAATAGTGAAAGGGACTGATGCTATTTTATGAAATAGCCACATCGACTCAATGGCCCTGGTTATGAGGTGATGAGGTTAAATTTTAAAATATTTTTGGTAAGTACTGAAGAATATTTATTTTTGAAAGCTTCATTATCAAATGTTTCTAAAGTGAAGTCTGATGCTCCAAGTATGAAATTATATACACATTTACATTAAAATGCTACCTTTGTGTTTTTGAAATTAATTCATTTCCTAAATTCATTCACGGCAGGTTTGGGAACACACAAAAAAAGTGCATTAGAAGAACATATCTCCTATCGATTGGGTGGGTACATTGACTGAGGGAGTTACACATGATCAATGATGGATGAATACGGAATGTTTCTGATGAACTCTAACAGGTGGCTGGCATATACATTTCTTGGGACTCCAGCCCTAACAAAACTTCCTGGAGAATAAGTTGGTTTTTCAGGTTTGTTGGAAAATAGTTTAATTCTCATGAGCCTATTTTGAATTCCATAAAAGAGCAATGTGTACATTTTGGCTAATGGCTTGGTTCACTGGAAGAACACGGTCACGATTTTAGACACAGTACCTTGGATGGGAAGGGTGGGGAGCTGCTAAAGTACTAAATTCCATTTTAATTTTATTTCTTGTGAAGAGATCAAATTTCATGTTTTTTCAAACTATCAAGTTTTCAAGAGACAAAACCGAGATGGAAAATGGTGGTCTGATAATGTAAACTTTCTTATTACACAGAAGGTGCCATGTTGAGGACCGCTAGCAGCTCCTTTACTGAGGAGTTGTCCTGCTAGAGTGAAGGAGTGTCAGCCCATGGAAGGTGGTGGAATCTGTTCCACAAGCCAGAGACAGGCCAGGAAGGATGATCAAAGTGAGACGGGAAACGGCCCACACGCTGGCCTTGGGAACTCTCTTCTCTTTAGCTGCTAAGCCCCTCTGAAAGGAAGCATTCACCTGGGAGTTTTAGTATTAAGCAAATATTAACTATTAGGCTGTTGGGATCAAACTCAGGATCCAGGGAAGAATATTGTGGGGGCAGTGGAAGGAACGCGGTCTCAGTATCTGAAGTCCCGATTTGAGTTTTCACCTCAGACATTGTAGTTTTCATCTCTAGAAATTCAGTTGAAGTCTTTTTTATACCTTCCATGTCTCTACTTAACATGTTGAAACTTGCCTCTAACTTCTTGAACATATGGAATACAGTTATAATAACTCTTTAATGTCCTTGTGTACTAACTCTATCATCTGTGTCATTACTGGGTCTGTTTCCATTGATTGATATATTTTTTTCTCTTTATGGATTGTACTTTTCTGCTTCTTTGCATGCCTGGTAATTTTTTTTTTTCCTTTTTCTCCCCAAAGCCCCCCGGTACATAGCTGTGCATTCTTCGCTGTGGGTTCCTCTAGCTGTGGCATGTGGGACGCTGCCTCAGCGTGGTCTGACGAGCAGTGCCATGTCCGTGCCCAGGATTCGAACCGACGAAACACTGGGCCGCCTGCAGCGGAGCGCGCGAACCTAACCACTTGGCCACGGGGCCAGCCCCTGCATGCCTGGTAATTTTTGAATGGATGCTAAACACTGTGAATTTTACCTTCTTGGGTATTGGATGTTTCTGTACTCCTACACAAATTCTCCCGTTTTTGTTCTGGGAAGCAGTCATGTTGCTTGTCAACGGTTTGACCCCTTTAGATCTGGCCTTTAAGCTTAGTCAGGTGGAACCAGAGCAGCATGGGGTCCAGGGCTGACTTTTTTCCCATTCCCCAGGCAAAACTCTTCTCAGTGTGCTACCTGATGCCCTATGAATTATGAGCTTTTCCGCTCTGGCTGGTGGGAACAGGAAGCATTTTCTGGCTCTGGATGATCTCTGAGGATTATCTAAGCCTTCTGGGTGACTCCTCCCACATACGCAGTGAAACAAAAGGGGGACCCTTTGCAGATGTCTGGGCTCTTTCTTTGTAAAGCTCTCTACTCTCTGCTACTCTGCCCTGTGGACTCGAGCTCCTTGTCTCTCTGGACTCCCATCTCCATCTCAACTCAGGGAGACCTGTGAGCTCCTTCTGGATTCTCCTTCCCCGTGCCACAGCGGGAAACTTCCTCCAGGCAGCGAGCTGGGCAGTCATAGGGCTCCCTTCATCTGTTTCCCACCTCAGAGATCACTGCCCTTTGTGCCTGATGTCCACTGGCTTGAAAACCATTGTTTTCATTGTTTTAGGTGAGAAGGTAAATCCCTGTTACTCCAGCTTGCCTGGAAGCAGAAGTCTCTGGGTTGAGTTCTGACCCTACATCTTGTGTGCTATTTCATTTTGGAAGAATTAGTCAGCTTCCTCCTCTTCTTTGGCTATTTATGGAATGGGGATAGTAATAGAGTGATTAATTAATGGAATGATCTACGGGAGAACATGTCACGGTCTCTAAGATTAGTGGGGTGAACCTCCCACTTGGGAGCCCTTTCTCTTGCCCAAACAGGGATACTTGCCTTATTTGTTACCCTCATGCCAACCAACGACCCCGCCCTTTACCTTGTGGACTAAAGGGCCACTGGGCCAAAAGGCTACTTGTCTCCTCCCAGAACCCATGGGGCAAAAAGCAAGTTTACTTGAAGCATTTTGCCAAAGCTACACCCCCACAAGACTGTAGTACAATCAACAGTCTATGGGATTTGTATTTTAAAAAATCATTTTCTTTTCTGATGTACACCTTAGTTTAAAATAGATAATCATTTTCACCAAACTCCTGTGAAATAGAATGCACAAAACTATTAATTGAGAACATCTGCCCACAATTATGAATATATGGAACGCATTCAGCTTATAATCAGTATATTAACATTTCAAAAGAAAGTGATGTTTTAAGGGAAGGATATCTTCTGACATTAAAATTCCAACTTACACAACTGACATGAGTGAAAAAAGAATAAAATCATATGGCTTTTTTATTGCATGTTTATTTAGGCCAAACCAGTATGAAGCAGCTAGATTAATTACTTTTATACTGTTAAGTACTGTACAAAGTTAATTATTTCATCTAAGTTGCGTCTGAGCCAAACCTGTGAATTACCGTTCATGCAGGGCAATGATGGTTATTTATGTACTCCCTCCATGCTACGCCTTCTTAATATACTATTTCTGACGCAAAACTAGATTTAAAAGTGTGCAAGAGGCTTTTAAAGACTACCCCATGACATAAGTTCTAAAATTATAGATTTCAAAATTAAGGTTGACAACATGATATGATAGGAAGTTATTCAGATGGTGGAATTATAATAGATTTTGTCTGAAAAAAATGTATTTTCCCATGTTTTACTCTGATCTGTTGACTCTTAACAGTTTTAGCTTGTGCTTTTTTTTTTGCCTGATTTTACGATGTGGCTGTCTCTTTGGGACCTTAGTTTTTCAACATGCACAAAACCTGATCTCAGCCCCTCTCCCAGTGTGGCTAACAGGTATTTACTGTGGCTACACGTGCCCAGGGACTCCCCATGCTCAGAGAGGTGCCCACAACCCCCACAAACCCACCAAGCTAGACAGATGACAGTGGATCCATTTTTAAAATGTAAGATCAACTTTACAAAACTTGAATGACAGGTTCCCAGTGACGGTTGTACACAGTCACGTGAAAGAGAGCTTTAAAAGTATTATAAACGGAAAAATTAAATTTTAAGAGATGTCATTAAAGTAAAAAAGAAAAAAGATGAAATCGGTGAAAACACAAAGTGTAATAAAAATGAACAGTGTTATAGAGTCTCCTTGCTGCTACAAGTGTGGTCCTGGAGGGGTGGCCTTAGTATCACCTGGCAGCTTAGAGCCACACCAGGCGCAGACCTACTGAGTCAAAAGCTGCATTTCGACAAGATGCCCCAGGTGAGCTGTGTATCCATTCAGGTTTGAGAAGCAGGATCTGGAGGGACATTTAGCATCACTTAAACAGTTTGCCGCTCACGTAGACTGGGGAGCCACCGCAATCCCTGAGCCTACTCCAGTGGAGTGTGGCTGCGATGGAGAGAGCCTGAGAAAGGACAGGCGGGCTGTGGCGGGGCGAGGGGCTCTTGCGTTTTCTCGGGCAGCCACTGGAGTAAAGAGGAAAAGTCCCAGAGGCAAAGCTGAACCAAGGAAAATAAAACTATTTCACTTACACAAATATCTGTCAGCTCCATTCATATATTTAGTATAATCAATGAATTGGATGTTAATCTGTTAGAGGAAAACCAATACAGAGCTGGACTTCCTGCTGGGACTGGTGGGAGGGTCCTTGCCTGTTTCAGGAGCATCGAAAAGGACGGGAAGTGCTCCCCTTTCTCTCGAAGCACGGTTTCACCTTTTTTTGTTTGTATGAAATATGTGAATTTGGCGATGTGAGTAATTTTAACTAACAACTGTTTTTTCTCCTTAAAATGCAGGCACTTGCCTCACAATTTTCTTTCCTTGCAGAGGCTTTCAAACTGTTCAACCACTAGAGGTCTGTATTCCCTACTTTAAAAATCATACCCAACTTGCCGAGACTTTCCGCTCCCAATTTCAACACCTATTTCTATGCTTTAAGATGTAAAACGTTTTAAAGGCATAACACCAGGGAATAAAAGTCACAACACTTTAGGAAATGAAGGAGAAAAGCTAAGAGGAACCTTCCATCCAGCAGGGGACCAAGCCTGCCCCACTCTTCCTAGGGGTCAGCTGAGCACACCTTCATACTCTGAAACTCAGAAATTGGTGGCCAGCCACAAATCATGAGGACAAAATTTATTTTCTGCAGAATAGGTTTTTCCCGAATATATTTTAAGACCTCTGTGCTGTAACTTTAAATTTTAAGGCATTTATTTTCCTGTTGCAACAAAAGTTAAAGTAATTTAATTAATTTTCAGTGTAGTTCATTTAAAACACCAATTTTATTACTTTTAGGAGGGTTTTTGATTAAGATTTTCTTTTATTGGTCATCCAAGATCAGATTAAAATGAGACTTCTTTCAGGCCTACTTGATAAGGCTTTGCTGCAATTTTGGAAACGAATGCATGAGCATGGCCTGCCTGGTTAAAGCTACAACACAGGCGATGGCTGCTAGCGGCATCTTCTGCACGTTGGGTCCCCAGCTCTCACTGTGTTCATGTTCACCTGGGATTTTCAGTAGAGTGGCCCATTTGGGTCGGCCCTTCGCCAGCACTGCAGGCTGTCAGCCTTCCAGAGATCCAAAAACAAGGTGTCCTCTTCACGGGATATCTGATTAATAATGATAAAACCTTTCCTTAGCATTATGGAGCGGGTCTCCTAAAACATCACACTCTCAGATATTCGCATATTTAAATGGAATGCTTGAAAATATTACAGACGTAAAAGCTGTAATTTCCTGAGTATTGCACCAGGGGGTGGGGATTCTGAGGCTGGATTTTCAGCTTCTAATTATGCCTGCATCTGGAGTAAGTGGCTACATTTGTTGCCAGGCAAGGTGTGGCACTGAGAGGCTCCCTTCTTTTAAAAGGCATTATTGCATAATGTTCCTGGCCCGCAACGCCTCCAGAAGCATGAGTGTCTAGTGTGGCTTCTCTCTCAGTCTGTCACTTTATTAAAACACAACAATTTGCAAGTGTTATTTAGCAGATCAGCTGGGTTCATTTCAAAGGCTAATATTTAACAGAAGGGAAAATAACCCATCCCAGTCCTTTTAAGAAGTGTTTTCTATGTACACTCAGGCAAATTGCCTAGCGTTTTATATAAATCTCAAGGCTAGGATTCAAGGATAATTTTAGGAATGTCTTACACTGCTGGTCTATATAACCCAAATGATCAATTCTACAGCAGAAGGAAACTAATTCACAGTGCGATCGTTTGTACTACAGGCAACATTATTTAAAGTAGTTTAGTTTTTCTTCATTTCCTGTTGCATTTCTGCATATGGCTGGTGGCATATGAATTAACAATTTTCTCACTGAAATGTGACAGAAAAATATCTGATTTACCCAGCCCTGAACATTCTTTTCACAGTTCCTGACTTTTCTATTAGTCACAATGATGCTAGCTTACACCTGCACCCAGTGTCAGTACAAACCTATAATTAACTACTAGCACAGCGTTCACTTGTTTACATATACTTAAAAAAAATGCTGATAGTGTAGCAGTTAATGAAAAACAGCAATGGAGAGCTCTCAGGCTCTGGGGAATTTGATGGGTTACATCTGGGAGAGCAATGGTCAGAAGCAGGGCGTTGGAGTCCGTGTCAAACTCCAGTTCCGGTCCTGGCACTGGTTGGCAATGTGGGCCCATTAGGCTCAGTGTCTGTGAAAAAGTGAACCCAACAAGAGATCCTGGCCTGCAGGGGTTTTTCTAGGCAGATTAAAAGTAAGAAAGTGAGGATGAAGTGCCTGACCTAGTAAGTGTCCAATTAGTAGATGTTAACGATTATTTTCTCTGCTCCTTTGTGTCTATATTTATAGAACAGCAATGTAAGACCAGGGCAAGAATCGTAGCAACCTCTGAGGGTTGTTGTGACAGGCAGATAAGATTATCTTATGAAACAGTACCAGGCACTGGTCACCTCCCAAACTTGTCTCCTAAAATTTTCACCCGTGAAACTAGATTGCAAGTTGGGAGAGTTTCAAGGATGCTTCATTCCTAGATTTGAGATTTTCCATTTTTATTTTTTCGAAGATTGTGCCGTTTAGATGACTTTAAGTCTCACATATTTTTTTGCTGATCTGGATGATGACTTAAATTGTCACTCTACCAGGTTAAGAAGATAAAATATTGCATTGAAATAAGAGTGAACTAGAGACAGAAATTATTTTCAGGGCAGTTAAAAAACAAGTTAAAGATCGGTTCAACCTCAGGGAATTGAAAGAAAAAAACGTGATCATGCTAAAAATGCTATGTTCAACCCCTTCATTACTCCACCGCTAGCGACTGAGAGAAGTCTATTTTCCCTAAAATGCTTTCAGTCTCTCCTTTCAGGAGGGAAATCTGTGCAAGACGGACTTGAAGGAAGCTGTGACTAACCAGCTTTTTATTAGGGACAGAATGCTGATTGAGTTGCAGGCATTATTTTAACTCAACTTGTCTTCCCAATACTATTGGGATTTAGAATTAGAATTGCTGTATTTTGCAATGGAGCACTGAGGAGAACAAAGACCAGCTACTGACATTCAACTACAAGGGTCCTCCTGAGAGGAGAAGGGCCAGACTTGGCAGGCTGGCCTTTAGGCAGCAATTTCCAAGGACACACCGGAATGACAAAAGAGGTACACGCTTCCTGAAATCAGAGGCACTCGCCTGGACAGGCGTCCACGCCAATTCAAACCAACTTTCATGTTTTTGTGTGAGAAAAGGAAAACCTCTCACGTAAAGTTCTGTATTGCAGACTCGCCAAATGTTCTAGTTCCTTGCGGGGCTGATTTAACGGGATGTCAGTGATATGAGGATACTGGAAAATAAATTCCTGGAGAGCTATAAACAAACAGGTATTTGTGCCATTAGCTAGCCTGTGGAATTACACCAGGAGAGCTTCTTTTTGGGTCGTATCTCGGTTTAGAGAGCCAGCCACACACTGGCAGTTAAGGACTGAACCCCACGGCTTTCTGTCAACTCAGCACAGCCGGTTTCCAGGAACCTCCTTCTAACACCACTACTTTGGAAGTCAAATCATCACTTTCTCTTCTGAGTACATACCCTAACACTTGCCACATGTGCAGGAGAAATGTATAGAATGTTTACGGTAGCACTGTTAACCAACCATTGAGTATTGCTTTTCCAGAATAAAGGAAGTTGCGATTTTTTCTCCTTCTGTTCATGATCACTTCTCATTTCTTACTCTTGGGGAAGTCTCTAATGGAGGCCTGTAGGGCGGCTCGCCCATTTGGGGGAAGCATGACATCCCAGATGCTTGTCTTTTCCTTGGCCCCATCTGCTGGAAATAGTAACTCAGTCCTTTGCCTAAGCTGGTAGGAGAGAAGCTGTAGAAAATCAAATTAGCGGGAGAGAAACTATTAGTCTTCATTTTCTTGTTTCCAGCCTGCAAATACAGATTGTTAAATACGCCTGTTCCCCAGTCCTCATTAGGAAATCTTGAAGAATAGCAGGACAGGAAAAAAGCATGAGGATTATGAGAAAACACCACCACTAAAAAATAACACAAAGTCAGGATTGTTCCTTCTCATTCTGACTATCTTGTGTGTTTAGAGTTGGTTGAATTTGAAATTTTCTGTTAAATAATTTTATTCCCAGTTATATGTGGATGGATGCCACATATACGATCCCAAATGTATCTTATTTAAAATTTTCTTTTTGTTGGACTTGATGATAAAATAATCTCAATGGAGTAACCAGCATACGAAATCATTTCGCATTCGGTGGTGTCCCTGGGACTTGTTAAGTTTACTGATGTATCTGTCTAAGAAGACAAAGCTTTCTCTAAAAAGAATCTAATGGCAATCCCATGCACCCCTAACCTACTTGAGGAGTTTGATTTTCGGGCCAGAGTCATAGGATTACAGGGCAAGGTAGGCAAAGTGTTTCTGAAGTATAGCAAAGGCACCAAACGAGTCAGTTGGGTGTCCAGGAGGCACTAACATCAAATGCAGGTTTCTAACCATGAGAGTTGAGTTGTAGCCACAGAACCAGCCATTGGAGACCGAATCACAGACCTGACTTCTTTCAAAATCTCCGATGCTGGAAACATTTCCCTACATTTCAAAGCATTTTAAGTCTTTAAACCATTTAGGTTTTAAAATTCCATTTGCTTACCCTCTTCTAGCATCCATTCTGTCTCCAGGTTCTACCTGTTAGTTCGCACTCTTCAGTACTGGGTCTTTCCTTTGTTATCCATTTTTCTTGTGTGGTTTCTAAGGATCCTGGCCTATTTGCCGCACCTTGAATACAACCACATAGTGCTGCCTCAGGGCCTTTGCATTTGCTCTGCCCTCTGCCTAGAGCAACCTTCCCCCAGATGTCCACAGACTTCCTTCCTTCTTAATAAGGAGGCTTTCTCTAAATACCCTTTTAAAGTGGCACCTCCCTCTCTCATTGCTTCCACACTCTATTCCCATTCTCCATGTCATCCAACATATAGTATATTTTACTGGATTGCTTTTCTGTCTAGATAGAATGTAAGTTCTATAGGCCACGGATTTTTGTCTGATTTGCTCACATTTTGTCCTCAGTGCCAAGAACAGTGATTGGCATGTTAGGTGTCCAGCAAAAATACTTACTGAATGAATCATTGCAGAATCTGTTGCAAACTGCAGCCCTAAATAGGAATAACTTGTATTTAATATAATTCTCATTCAGAAGGATCCTTACTGTCATAACATTTCTTTGCCATTCCTATTTTAGAGTCAGAGGAAAGAAACTTTAGGATTACCCCACACCCATTCAACGACAAACTTCTAGGTCGTTTAGTTGCAACTGAAATGTCATCAGGATTTGGGCAGTTAAATAAATGTGTGAAGCCCCCAATATAAGCCATTAGGAATGGTGATGTCTGTAATAAATAGGAGAGCTCATATACTACCCTACTTAAAGGCATTTAGATTTGAAAAAGAAATTTACAGCATAGCTCTGTCTTAAGAAAACCTGTCTTCCTGTAGTTTCAAAGGCCCCCTTTGGCTGTCAGTTTGTGGCCCACAGGACCGTGAAGAAATTTTCTAAGTCACATTATTTTTTCTACCTCTATAAAGCTGTGTACTCAGGCTTGGGTATGTGCCCGACTCCATATCGGACAGGAATACTCAACTGATCACATCTAATTACATTTGCTTCCCAACTAAATTGTGTGTCACCTTCCCCTCTTGTGAGAGAGATGGCCCCTCCTGGGTCCTCAGCACCTGATTATTGCAAACCTAATTGATTTGCGACATTTCATTAATAAAGTTAACTAAAACTAATTATACATATTGAATAAAAGTTTCCTGTGAAATGAATTATTCTATTTAGCTTAAGGGTTCTTAATTGTTAGAATGAACTGCTGAGGAGGACTGCAGAATTACTTTCTCTAGGGATCCTTATATATATATAAAGTCAACCAATATGGATTGATGGATAGTTATACCATAGAAACTAAAAAAAGAAAAAAATAGATTAAACATGAAAGTTAAAGATATCAAAACATCCTCTTAAGAAGATAATCGCAAAATAGGTTACATAGATCTCTTTATTTTAAGATGTCAAATTAGGTCTGTTAACTTTGTCATATATCTTAAGGAAGCTAAGATAAACTTTTAAATTTATTGACATTTATTGTTTTATTCATAGTGTAAGTTTTCCTTTACTTAACTGGTGCATATTGTATTTCTCACTCTTTAATTCAGATGGTCTGTTTTGTCTACCTCCATCCAATCAAATCTAAATTTTAGCAGAAATCCAGGGACAGCCTACTACTCCCTCAAACCAAGCTGATGCACGGTGGGCCAATACTTCTCACACGGCCATTTCCAACGCTCCCTATTTGTTCAACTGTGTATAGATAAACATGCTCTATGCAAAACGAAGACTAGTACTCATTAATGGTTTAGAGTTGAATAAAATATGGCTGGCCCATCAGTGTTGTATATGTCATACAAGAAGCTGTTGTCCTCAATGACTCGAATTTGCATTGCTTTCACACTGCCAAAGCAGGCTGCATTCATTTCTTGCCTTGCACTGTTAAGGAAGACACTCAGTTGTTTTATCCTCCTGCTCCACAAACTGACTGCACTGGAGGGACCAGGAAGCAGCAAAACACCCATCTGGCGTTCTTCTTTGACCTGGGAGCATCCCTGAGGAGCCAAGGTTCAGGCTCTAGGTCAAGAGAGGGCCTTTACCCACAACCGGGTTTATCTCCAGCGCCTCCGCATGCTTTCCGCCGTGGCCCATGCTGAGGGCAGAAGTTATCCCGGCTTTGCGTGGATGAGAGGAGGAGGAGGAAGACTGCTACTGATTGGATTTTGGACTTGTGGTCTGGCTTTGTTCCTGTTGTCCCAGGGCCCCCTGGGCGAGTCTAGCATTTCTTTAAAATCTGCAAAGGTGCCAAAGACCGAGTTTTAGATAACTGGTTGCCTTCTGCCAGGTCTGCAGTGTATTAGATAACTGGTTGCCTTCTGCCAGGTCTGCACTGTATTATTCGGTTTCTGAGATAACCTAGACCTTTCAGGAATTTAAAAAATGACTCCTCTTCGTCTAAATCTTCTTAAGAGGAATAGCTAACTAGCTTAAGGGACAGGATGACAACACTTCCGGTACTAGTCAAAAGTTCTTGCCAGCAAAACAGACCCTCTAAATTTAGAGACTAATTCTCTGAGCTCTTCTAAGCATAAAAATATTAATGGTAATCTAATTTAAATTAGAATCTCCTACATGGTCAATTATGTGCCCACCATATCTAGCTATATTATTCAAGCCTAGGAACAATGTTACTGTAGATAAACTGTGTGAATATTAGGTTATTTGGAGTAAACCTGCTATATCTAAAGAAAGCTATATTTTTGTCTATTGAAAAAACACCCCACAAATGGCCAACCTTTACTGTGCCTTTTTTCCATTGGTTGGACTCTTGGATTCATATTCAATGATTCCAAACTGGTCCAAACTTCTATTATTTATGCTTTCCCTGAAAAATGACACTATTAAATGTGTAAAGGGAATGTTGGCTGGAGATTTATATGCTTTCTCACAGCTAGTTACATAGCTATTTCAAATCCTCGATGCTTCGATGACTCAAAGACAAATTTGCTTTTAATTTTTTGCCTTGTGTAACACACAACCATTAGTCCAGGAACCAAATGTAATTGAACTACTAGGTATAAGATGATGAGGATTTTTAGGCTGCTTAATTTTAAAATGGCTTATGATGAGGATTTTTAGGCTGGTTAGTTTTAAAACTACAGATGAGATTCAGGCTCCAAGGAGTGGAATTTGTTTGCCCCTTTGTTGGGAAACATTTACATTTCTAAGGGAAACCTCTATCTGTGAAGATGCCTCCCTCTCTGTGCCAGGAAGAAGGGGGGATGGTCTTATCTCTAGAAGCTCTTAATCAATGCCAGAGGCAAGAACTTAAGTTGGTTACTGTCTGGCAACCTCATGTAACTGACCCCCACCCCGCCTCCACAAATCCTCCTTTGTCTTTAGCCGAGGATAAAATTCAAGCGGTGACTTCTGCCATTTACTCAATCCGGTTTGATTCTTATCTAAAAGTTGTGGGACCGCCAAATGGCCAGACCATACGGGCACTGATACCATTTTAACTTTTTTACATATTCTTTGTCTTGTAAAGAGATAACTCACATACCTATGCCTTAAATTTAGCCTTACTCTCCACCCAACTTTGCAGCAGCAGGCGCTCTGACTGCCAGTGGGTCCTGACCCCACGCACCAGCTCTGCCTGCCCATGGGTCCTGTCCCCATACCAGCGGGGGCAGCAGCAGCGGCTCTGCCTGCCCATGGGCCCTGTCCCCATGCCAGCGGGGGCAGCAGAAGCAGAGGCAGCAGCAGAAGCTCTGACTACCCATGGGTCCTGTCCCCATGCTACACTATTCTCTAAATAAAAGAGCACTACTGCCAGATCTTAAGAGTCTAAGAAATCTTTCTTTCGACTCCTCGGCTCACCGACCCCGCATCATAAGAGACTGGAGAATAACTGAGACTGATGTTTTAATAATGACGTTTCATATTAGCGGAAAAGTGGTGAATGAGAACTTTAAGAATATACTATAACAGGGGATGACTATATTAGTTAAAAATTAAAGGGGATGGCCCTGTGGCCGAGTGGTTAAGTTTGCGTGCTCCACTTCGGGGGCCCAGGGTTTCACCGGTTCGGATCCTGGGGGCGGACATGGCACCACTCATCAGGCCACGCTGAGGCAGCGTCCCACATGCCGCAGCCAGAAGGACCTACAATTAGAATATACAACTACATACTGGGGGGATTTGGGGAGAAGAAGAAAAAGAAGAAGAAAAGAAGATTGGCAACAGATGTTAGCTCAGGTACCAATCTTTAAAAAAAAAATTAAAAATAAACATCCATGATACATACAATTTTGGAAATAAAGGTAGAGACTTCTAATATTTTCTTTTTAAAGATTTTATTATTTTTTTCCTTTTTCTCCCCAAAGCCCCCAGTACATAGTTGTATATTCTTTGTTGTGGTTCCTTCTAGTTGTGGAATGTGGGACACTGCCTCAGCGTGGTTTGATGAGCAGTGCCATGTCCGCGCCCAGGATTCGAACCAACGAAACACTGGGCCGCCTGCAGCGGAGCGTGCGAACTTAACCATTCAGCCATGGGGCCAGCCCCGAGACTTCTAATATTTTGTACATTTCCATAAAAAAAGAGAAAAAAGAATTAAACAGTCTAATATTTTGCTTAGCTCTCCAATTGTTTAAAAAAAATCAGCTTTAGTTAAGTCAATACAATTGAGACATATCTATAGCTGTAGAAAAAATAAAATATTATTGAACATAAACAGTCAAGAAAAAATATTGGTCTTTAAAAATGATCCTACATCTTTTCTAGTTTTGCTTATCTGGAGATGTCAGTGATGCAGACAAAAAAGCCAACAGCCATATATCAGCTCCATATAACTGTGTGTACCTCTTTTCACAATTTTTAAGAAAACAAGAACCTCTAAATTTAGAAGAGTACATAGAATACTTATTTCCATATATTTTAATATGCAAATAAATAGGAAAAAGGAAAAGGGGCCTGTGAGAGTTATACACAAGATGAATTCCAATGTTCTTAGTTGTAGGTTAAGAAATACTTTATAATTTCCACATAAGTTTAAAAGAATATAAACTTTCTTACCAAGTGGCAATGGAAGTCCAATGCATTATTAATAATTTGTTTATAGCAGTACTGTCCAGTAGGACTCTCTCTGATGACAGAAGCTCTATATCCGTGCTGTCCAATACACTAACCACACGTGTCTATTGAGCACTTGAAATATGGGCAGTATAACTGAGGAACTGAATTTTTGATTTCCTTTAATTGTAACTAATTTATATCTAAATTTAAATAACCACATGTGGCAAATAGCCACTATCTTGGACAGTGCAGGTCTATAGATTTTAAGCCACCGAATACGGTCTTTCTTCTTTTAAATGTCCTAATTGGGTTTTCCCTATTTGTCATAAGTAGATTTCAACCTAAATTCTTTTGGTCCTACAAAAACAAGCTCTGAACTGCTGTTTACACATTACTGGTTTAAATCAATGAGAGGTCAGAGTTCTGTCACTGTAAGTTGGTAAAAGGTACATTACAAAGTTCGAGGGTCCTTCTGAAAAAGTTTTTCTCTTTCACTATAGTGCCCACAGGCTGAAATGGGGTCTTGGAGAGTATTTTACAGGAAACCAAAGGCAAAGGCACCGGTTGTGGCAGAATTGGTATAGCATCAGTTCTTTAACAACAACAAAAAAATAACTTCTTAGAATTAAGCATGTTTTGCTTATTCATTTGAAACAAAAGTTTGACAAAGTTTAAAGTTTTACAGAATGTTTTCTTCAGTGTTTTGTTATTTGTAAGCAAAATGTCATAGTTATTTCGAAAGTTTTGCTACAAATGTGTGAGTGTTGGTCAGAAACCGAGGGCTTCGAAAATGCAGGATGAGAGTGGCTGGTGCAAGAATCCTTTTCAGCAGGAGCCCCGGGATTCCGTCCTGCTCCTTCTGCGGGGAGGTGGACGGGGTATCGCGGACAAAGAGCTCCTTCTGCTCGGTCCTCTTAGGATGTAAAATAAAATTTCCTGTCTTAGAGTCTTCCTAACTAGGACATTTGTATTAATGCATTTTTTCCAGAGCTGAATTTTTGCTAGAAACACGCACAGCCCAGCTTCCTAAGCTTACCTACACCGCCAAAAAACCCAAAAAAGAACCCTAAATATTTCCAGCCGCCGAACTACAGTTTTGTCCCAAAGATTAGAGCAGACCTGGTTTCCTCCCAGCACCGTGCAGCGCCGTCCAGCCAGTGTTTCCCACCTGATCAAGCAAAGCATAAAGTCGACTCTAACGTTTGTCCCCTCGCCCACCACCCATCCCATCTCTCTTCCGCTTTGACAAAATGCAATCACAACTTATGCAGAAGAGGACAAGCTACTCTTTTCATTCTCCCCGGAGGGACTAGGGAGTGTCTTCCCATCAACTGGGGAAACTGAAGGCTTGTTCTTTGAGCTGACTTTTTGTCAGGAAAAAAAAATCTTGTGAGCTGGGTAAATCCAGGAGGTTTTTAAGAAAAAAATATCCTACAAGCCAATGTGACGGGAGTTGGACCGACAGAGCTGTCCCCATGCCCTTTCAGCCTCTGAGAGTAATGCCTGTGTAAACTCCACAGCACTCACATCTCCCAGGGGCTGCACTCCACGTGGACTGAAGGGTTCCTCTGGCTCCAGTTTCATATGCCCTGTTTCCCTGTATCTTCTTGGAGTACGGGAGACGTTGGTAAGAATGACACTCCGAGACATTTGGGTTTGCAGAGGTGAGCAGGTCAAGTGTCAAGGTTTACGGTCTTTAGACACGTGCTCTGGAAGTAAGTGCTGGGGCATCACAGAGCCCAGTCCGTCCCCTACTTGGTGGCTGACGAGAAAGCACAATCATTTCCCTCTCGCCTCTCCAAAGCCCTCCATACACAGAGAGCCGCTCAGAACAATCACCCACGGCCACGCGGCCACGAGGAGATCCTTGATGCCAAAAGTTTGCAAAGCTCTCACGTGATTTATCATCAATGCGTGAATGTCGTGGTAATTGTGACACTGTTTATATTTAAACTCATGTACATATATATGTTCCTCAGCTGCATATTGGAAGGGATGGGGTAAGACTGGAATTTCGTTCTTTTCTGTTTCCTCTGTTTCTATCACCAGACAATAGTGTGTGTGGCTTCCTGTGCTACCTCCACTGTCGACACATTAGAGGAAACTACTGGCAGATGCAGTGCTGCAGGTGTAAGACATTTACCTGGATGCAGACCCTCTGGGATGGCTTCAGTGACTTAGTCGGATAGACACCCAGCTATTTTAGACCAATTTATCATGCATCAAATCTGGAAAGGAGAAAAGATTAATGTGATTCACTGAATATGGTCAGATTTTTATTTTTTAATCTACAGAGTAAGCATTAACACTACATCTTAGAATGTTTTTGCAGGGAATGAAACCATGTGGTCCACAGCAAGGACGTATTTTCCCTTACCCAGGGTTATGCTGTGCTGAGCGGCTCTCTGGCATGGGGTCTCACCCCTTCCTGCTTGTAGTCAACACCTTCCCCCATAGCCTCGCAGACACATGAGAGACGGAGAAAAAGACGGTCTGGGGGTAAAATAGTGCATTTTTATTCTAAGACACTTCTGTAGATATAACTACCAAATATAAGAAATATCAGATTAGATCTTTGTGAATCTGCAAACTTTGATAAATGATTCTTTTTAATATAGAGCTGATCCAGTGTTATTACAGTATAATTAAAATATTGTTTTAAAAGATCTTTCTCTGTTTTTATATCTCATAGAAATAATAATACATGCATGTGGTATAAAGGGCAAGTTATGGACGAGTAGAAAATAAAAGTACACGTCTCCAAGCCCCTCTAATTGTCTCTGGATCCACTCCCAAGAGATGCTTCCTACTCACAGTTTATGGATCTTCCCAGGACTTTAAACAATGTAGACATGTACATACAGATGTGGACATCCATGTTTTTTCATTTTACTCTTCATACTATTTTCCTCTTTGCTTTCTTTCTTTTTTTTTAACTTAATGATATGGCTAGCAGAACTTTCTACATCAGTATACATAAATGTAACTCATTCCTGTTCATGACCATACAGTATTCTAGTCATTGCACTGATAAATGATAATTTATTTATTAACCAGCCCACTGTTAATGGGCCTTAAAGATTTTTTTGTTTCCCTTTCTGATTGCTTAAAAAAAATGCCTCATTGATCATATATATATATATACATTTCTGTACTTATATGAATATCAGTAGAATAAGTTTCAAACATAGTTATTGAAGCAAATTGTTTGTACACTCTAAGTTTCTGAAAGGTACTTACAAAATGTCCTCTATAAGGTTACACCAATTATGACTCCAAAAATCTGACTTTTTTCAAATCTTAAATTTTTTTCTAAGTATGATATGTGGAAAGTATATATCTGTTTTGATTTTCATTTTTTTGGTTATGAATGAGGTTGAGCTTTTCTGTTTTCTTATTTTATGGAGTTAATCTTCTACTAGTTTGCCTTCTACCAGTGGCCTTTGCTCATTTTTCAATTGGGTTGTTCACTGTTTCTTATGCTAAAGAGCTAATGTTATGTTAAGGGAACTGACCTTCACACATAACGTGTTGCAAATAGCTTGCTGAGTTCCTGTTTATCTTTAGACTTTACGGTGCTTTTAGCATATAATCATTTTAATTTCTTATGTAGCCAGGTTCATCAATATTTTTCATTATAGATTTGAAGTTTTTTAAGTAAGAAATTTTTTAAAGCTGAAGAGTTAATCAAGAAGATTGTGTACAGGTTACTTTTTTTTTTTTTAACAACATACGTCAACTTACTAAAGCATTGTTGCACAGGAGAATTTTGGCATTAGAAGGATCTATTTTCACCTCTATTTCTTGGTGGCTTTGCTGATACAGCAAAAGAAGTTTCTCATAACATGATTCTCTTATGAAAATACCACTACTGTCTGAATTCTGGGGACTCTTGTAGGCTCTAGTGAACCTCAGGAAAAAAAAATTAGAGACGGGGTCAGATTTGCTAGTATTGTTCTCCAGAGAGTTAACACTAGTTGTCTAGGATCTGAAATCTAGCGTGGGTTACAAGGAAAGTGAGAGAAATTCCAAGACAAACAAAAAGTAAGAAGTATGAAAGTAAGGTTCATTATAGGAAATTTTGAAAGCACATTGAAAAAAAAAAGGGAAAGAAAAAAGTCACCTTTGATCTTAGCCTTGATCTTAATAATCCTCAAAAGCTTTTAAGATTTGTTATATAGTTTCCATCGTCTTTCTTATCTGTTCCACAAATATGTAGGCACTTAAAAAATATATCAATGATTTTACTCACAAATCAGTTTTAATATAACTAAATTATTCTCATTAGAACACCAAAGACCCAAGTAAGAACTTAATGGCACCCTGACAAGAATCTGTCAAAACACACATACACACACATACACACTGGGTCACACTCATGGTTTATGTTTTATACATTGCTTTATTCACTTATGATTACCTTTCCTTGCCATTAAATGTTACTAAATATATATTTATATAAATATATAATGACTATATAATATTGCATCATTTGGCTTAACCTAATGGGAATTTAAAAGAATAGGAATAGATTTGTGTTTCTCTCAAAAATCCATTCTCTTAACCTAGTAGATCAAACGCCAGAACACATTCAAGAAATCATTACGTAGGAATCATATCAGATTCTCCTCCATTCCTGATAAAGTGGCAGCAATTAGCTGTGTGAAGGTTAAGAGCTGGGAGACATCAGGGTACAATGTGTTTTATGTGAAGTGACATCATTTGAACGGAAGGAGAGTTAGATTATTAAAGCTGGGTTAATGGAACATTCTTGTTCTAGGGGCATACCACATAGATTCAGAAGTACGTAAAATGCATTTGAATTGGATAACAAGAAGAGTTTGAGTCAAAAAGTGAAGAAAACTATATGTGATGTATAAAGTTTACTAGAAGAAATGCTGTGAGATATTTTTCAATTTATTTAGAGAAATACCTGGTGCAGATTATATTCAGCCACAGTCACAAATACTTGGGCTTAGTGAGACCAGCAGGACTCTGAAGGGTCATAAGAGATCGTTGGTGTTTCATAATTTCTTAGCACTAAGAAAGAAACTCTGCCTGCTATGTGTAGATGTCTCCTGGGCACCAATTCCCTTCCGAACCCTGACTACTTGGCATTATGGCTGCCCCAACCTGTAACTTACCAGTTAGATGATATACTGTTAGTGCTGCCTGTATATCTAAAGGTCTAGATCCAAGTAGCTGGTGAAATTCTGTCTCCCAAGAATGTCCCTTTATTACTGAGAAAATCGTGGCTGCTCCAGTCCTATTGACACACCTCTCCCCTCTCAAATATTGTCACAAGGAACCCAGACTCACCTTAGCCTTTCGAGCAAGATCAATGGGTCCCTGTCAAAACAAGAGACATTTGGCAGGATCCAACTGACAACTGTCAGAGAATCTACATGCACGGGGAGAAATCGTGCAGGGGCGGAATCACTTGGGGACTCAATGGCTTAAAATAAGTCACCACTTGCTTGCAGACTGACTGTTAATAACCATATTCAACTACAGTTTTGTAAGCCATTGCTTGTAGATAAACAAGTGTTTATATTGAAAGCTGAAAGAGTGAGATATAATTTGAGTTGGAATGCTGAACAGTTTCTGTATGTAGGGAATGACTTATTCAACAGAGGACTTTTTTTTTCATAGTATCAGAACACCAAAAGGTAAAAACAGTATATTTAAATTAAGTTATGGGAAAAAAATAGAGATATCAAACTCTAAGTTTTAAATAATGAGCTGTCATAGTTTTAGTATTTATTTCCCAAGTAAAGAAAAGGAATTTCTAGAATTCTTCATGATTGTATTTAAAGGTAAGATGACAGGGAATTATTATTGCTAAAATGGAATAGATCTTGTTTTTCTTCTATGAGGGAAACAGAACTTGATTTCACATTATTACTTGAAATAAATTCTCAAACAATTAGTCAGCCTTAAAAAGCAGGCAGCCTAGTGCAGAGCAGAGAGTGGGGTGGCCGCTCAGAGCACAGGAGTCAGAATTCCTGGGTTTAAATCTTGACACCACCAGTTAGCACATTGGGGTAAGCTACTTATCGCACTATTGCTCAGTATTCCAACCTATAAAGTGAGGCTAAAGCAGTGACTATTTTATAGAGATGTTATGAGGATTAAATAAAACATAGTATTTAAAGGTTGAACATGGTGTGCGTGGCACATTATATGTGCTGCTAGCTTTATTTAAAATGTTAGTTTATTAAAAAGCCAAGAAAACAACCTCCAGGTCATCATTCTGAACAAGGCATAGGTCCTGTGCACTTGGGCTTCTCTAACTTTAATCTCGTTAAAAGGCAGATTCTTATCCTGTGGGTCTGGGTCGGGTCTGAGCTTCTGCAATTTTGCCAGCTCCCAGGTGATGTCCAGGCTGCTGGTCTGCGGACCTTGACACCTGCGGTAATTGTGGTGGCTCCTCTTTGAAATACGGTGGTTCTCAGTAGAGGAAGTGGGGAGGGGGCAGAAGGGAAAGTGGAGACAGCCGTGAGATGCACAGTGCTCCCCGGGTGACCGTACCACGCTTGCCTTACTTGTCCCCTAACACCTTCAGAACCACTGATTAGATATTTCAACATTTTACCCTTTTTCATTTCTACTTTTCTTCTTCTTTCCTCTACTTTTCCCTTGCCATTTTAGCTCTGGACTAAAACAATTGTATTAATACTTAGTTCCTCAATTAGTAAGACTAATGCATCAATTTTAAATCATTTTATTGTAATAGGATAACACTTACACGAGATTAAAAAATGGTTTCTCTCTAACATTTCTCTTCTAAATTATAGGGATCTGGAGATGTATTTAACATTTTCCATACCTTTAGCCAAAAACAAACAAACAACAAACAGGCAAGCAAGTGAGCTGTGGAGCATTTAGTGACAGAAGGTGAGGATGAACTGGATGTGGTGCATACCATCAAAGGAATTATAATCCCATGGGGAGGGGAGAGTTGTGGTGGTTATTATGGAAGTGGCTGGAGTCAAACAATGTGATCACAGTAGACATCTAACTGGTCTGAACGGTAGGACAAAGGAGGGTTGTTTTTAAATGGCTTCCCACCCCAGTGGCACTGAGATGATGAGACAGACCCATATGTATATATGTACCAGCTTGACCAACATCTCTCTAGGGCAAAGACCATTTTTGTATTGAGTATGTCCTCAGGGCCTGATATCACTCAAATCCATAGTATTTCCTCTGTATCTTCTACTATTGTTGACACATTTCATAGACATGAGTCCTCATTTTCCAAGGTAGATAAGAAGAGCTTTGATTGATATAAAATGGGAAATATCTAAAGAAAACTTAGAGTGAATTAGCAATCATAAACTCTCTTTAAGAGTGCACAACCCATATCTGTATTCTCCAATAGTTTTAGTCTGAAGTTAACCATTCAAAGTACTTAAATCTATTGATATAAATAAGATTTTAACATCATTTGGAGAAGAACACAGCAGCTTATAAGCATATAAAATAAACAAGAAATCACATAAAAGTTGACCCAAACTGAATGATTATTAATTCTATGATTTAAAATTTTAAGGACATCTAGAATTGGGATTTGAAATATGAAGGCACAGTGAGATTGTGAAAAACAAAGCATACCCATTTCTCACCCACTTTCCGAACTTGTACATGTTGGAAAAGTAATGAAACGTGAGACTAGCAACACAATTTAAAGTATTCTTGGGTATAGGAAGGAAACTCTAAGTATAACTGGCAGATTCTAGACATTATTTCTACTTAAGACATTTAGACGATGGACCTATTTGGGAACCAAACAAACCAAACCAAACCAAACTCTTCTAAGTTGAAGTATAAGAATAATTTAAAATAAAAGAGTCTTACAGCATTTACAGTATATAGTCAATACTCTGTTAGTATGTAAAATATTTTGAAAGACAATTTTGGTTTTCATATTCAAGGGAATTTTTTCCCCTGTGACCATCTGCTACAAAGAGAAAGAATCAAAATAAGATGGCAAAACTTTTAATATTAATGCAACCACAGCTAATAGCAAGATTCACTTGCCGTTTCTATGACTGTTCTAAATATATACTTTGTTTTCTACTTCCAATGGTCAAATTGATACATCTGGCAAATTTATAGCTCTTCAGATTTTTTTTTTTTTTGCTATGATTGAAATATATTCTAGAACTTTAATAGGATAAGGGCACTCACTTGCCACATCAGTTGAATATTACCTTAAATCCCTATAGATACTCCTGGGTTTAAGATGGCTTTATATATTGAACCACTGAAAAGGTGATTTTTGGTAGAAAAACTTCATATCATGAATAAAATAGAAAATTAAAGTCATAGCTACATTTAGGCAGAAAGGAAGAAAATTTACTTTTGCTCATGGGGGTTTTAGTATACTGTTTTAATAAGCACCTGTGTGAAAAGGAACTCAAACCATGTAATCCAATGACTCTAGGCGATTTTGAAAGAGAAACCTTAGAACTACTTTGAAGAAAAATAAGACCACTTTCCAACAGTGATGAGTTTAAAAGCTGATTTGTCCAGTTTGCCAGACAACGTGGGAGGAAAGCATTCCCACCCCGGCCTTGGATCCTCTGTCATATTTTATTGCTCTGGCTCCATCTTTGTTTATTGCCACAGTGTGTCTTCAAGACAGCTTTTTAATCTTCACAACACTTGGGTTTACTTCGCACTTCTAAATAAAGTTCTTAACTTGCTCACCTATTGAGGAGACTCTCTGGCATTGCCCAGTCCTGACTGAGGGGAAAAATCTAGGTAAAGCAGTGAGCGTGGGGAGAGGCCCGGGAGCCGGCACTAGGCAGCCGAGATGTGTCAGTGTGACAGGACTCAATCTTGGTCCCTCGAACAAATTCGAAAGCAAAACACAGCATCAGACAGCTGCTTGAAAAGGACACTGTGACAGCACAGATAAAACTATAGGAGACACACATTAAACACTTAAACTATGAGTTTCAAACTCCTTGTTAGCTAAGTATTTTACCTGGGTTTGGGGTAAGTAGCAGATTAAATTTTCTTTCATTATTTTCCCTCTAGCGTAGGGCAAATAATTAGTCATAGTCATCAAAACAACAATAATAAGCAGCAGCAGCAAAAAACCAAAAAATTATATACACACAAATCTTACCTCAAACTACAAAAAAACTCAAAAAGTAAGAAACCTGAACGATCCACAATTTTGCCCTTTTTTGCACACTGAACCAGGGCTGGAGAGAGACAGGAAAGGTCTAAGCTCACAGCTCTTGAGGTGTGGAGCATTGCTCGAAGCAACAGACACTGAAAGACACTTTCTGCATCTCAGACAAGATGAGTCTTCCCTGGCATCAGTGGCGGAAACCACTTTTCTTCTGAGTTGGATGATGGAGCAGTTGATTCAGTTTAAAGCAAAGAAGAGCCGAACCAGAAATCAAGGCCTCATCATGGGCACAAGGAACAAAGAAGTCAGGACAAAAAACGGGGGACAGAGTATGCAACAGCCTTGACATGGATAATCAGGATAATCAGGAAACTAGCCAAAGTTGAGACCTGGCAACTCGGGGCCACTCCCTGAGCCTTCAGCCAGGTTATCAGAACTGCCAGGCATGACGTGGGGCATGGACACTAGGAGCCAGCATGGGCAAACCTAGTGCTTTCCCAGAGCAGATAATTTACCAGGAGAGGTATTTAGACAGTTTTGAGGACCCCAAACATGGACTAAAAGGGGAATTACTTTAAACTTTTATTTTTCAAACAATAACTGGAAACAAAAGGAACTGAATTTTATCACCGGAGGGAAACTTGAGGTTCAGAGTTCTGAAATGACTCTCCTAATAACGCCCGCTAGTTACGTGGGCGTCTCCCTTCCCAGCCCCCTGCTGGGAAGCAGGGTGGAATCCATCACAGCCCGGGGAGACGTTACCCACGCCCGGCCTTTGCAGTCGGGGAAACACTCCAGCAGGCAAGGGAAGCAGGCTGGTTCTTTACTAGAGGAGACTTCTAAGGGGGATACAACTGATGCTAAAGGGAATAAACGCCTGGGGACCCAGGTCCCTCAGGTGGTAAGTGCCATGTTGGGGATGAGACATCTATCTTCAGGAAGAGATACAAGTTTCTCAACAAAGTTATAAAACAGAACAGCAGCGCCAGATTTCTTACCTCTCTCACTTAAACTTTCTCTTCCCGGAATGACGGTAGAAATAGACCAAGTCCCAAATGCGAGCCCAGAGGAAAGAGGCCACCTAGACTTTCACCCAGAAGAGAGGGCTCCTGAGGGCCGCTGATGGGGTTTTGGGCCATTAGCAAGCGAGGATTAGGTAAGGAAGCCTCCGACAGGTTCAAGAGCCAGGTCTCCAGTAGCTACCCAAAGACAACGGGCAGGAGACGCTTTGGGGAAGACGCTGAGGTCTTCCGGAGACCTCAGCGGGCTGGCACTGTGGAGACAGTAGGCTGGACGTTTAAGAGAACTGGAGAATGGGGGCTAGATAGAGCGGTGGAGGGAGTGAGCCAGCAAGAGCTTTTCCTACAATCCTGCCTCAGCTACAATGTGCACTGGCCAAGGCTGTGGGGTTTAGGGTGTGGAGACGCCCGCTTCTCCCCTCCCCAAGTTGATGAATCAAAGGCAGCAGAGAACACCTGAAGGTGGGAGCGTCTGCCCCACGCAGGGGCGGCGTCCGCTGCCGAGGATCCACCGATGTGGTTTCCAGGGAGTGGAGAGGGGGACATGAGCTGGGGCATCGCCTGGGAAGCAGAGCGGGAGGTTGGGGAAATTTTTAACTTCACCTTAGAGATAGCGCAACTTTTAAACAGACGCCCGGCAGAGTCATACCGGCTTCCCACTCAAGTCACGGTGAAAAGACAAGAGTTAGCTAAAAGCCTCGGGAAGAAAGTTTACTCGGTTGCATCCCATTTCTGCAAATTTCTTGCTTGAACTCGAAAGAGTCTTGTCAAACTAGAATTGAAATTTCCGGGGCACGCGGCAAACGAGCTCAAATTTTTCCCTCCCAAGCCAGACGCCCCTTACCTGATTTGGGGAAGGGCGGCCAGCTCCGGGTGCGCGGCGACCGGAACTGTGCTGGCTCTCTGCTCGTCCCGGGCGCCTCCAGCCCAGCACCCGAGTTAGGACACCCAGACAGGAAACCGACCCGCCCGCGCCGACTCCCCCGCGCGCGGGGCGCTGCGCCCACGTCGGGCCGCGAGCTGGCCGCGCTCGTGCGGGCCTTGGGTGCGCAGCCTCGGCGGCCGGCTGTGCGCCCTCACTCCCGCGGGCCGCTTGGGCTGCGCCCCATCGATCGCCGCCCCGGCCCGGCCAAGCTGCTTGCTGCGCGCGCGCCCAGGCGCTCTGTGGCCCACTGCCTGGGTCCCTGGCTGACAGGCGCTGGAATCGTTCGCGACGAAGCGGCTCCAAATTTATAGCGAGGGGCGTTGCTGCTCCCTGGGTTCCAGGGGCGAGGCTCTGTTTTGCATTCCCTCCTCCTCCGCCCCGCCCCGGGAGACCCTCTCGGCCCAACCCCTCCCTCTCCAGATGCTGACGGAAGCAGGATGATGCCACAATCCGCCCCAGTGTCGCCCATCCGACCTGCGCGCACCTGGTTCGTAACTCCGCATCGAGGAGGGGTCTCGAAATGGAGGACAGCTGGGGTGACAGGAGAAGCTGTTCACGCGGAGATGAATGTTCCCTACTTTTTTTTTTAAACTTGGAAAACTTTTTAAGGACGAATTGGGGAACTTTTTTCTCTTTCCTATGAGTTAACTCAAACTTTGACAATACTGTCGTGGATCATAGATCCCATAGATTAATTTCAGGGTTACAGAGAGAAAGGGTGGATACGCATTTCCTCCTATTGGACATGCTATCAGAGTTGTATTCTTTTAAGATATAAAAATAGAAAAAGTTAAAAAACTAAATATGGCCAAGTGTTTAAGAAAGAATTAAATTCTTCAGAAATTCTTCCCCCCAAAAAAGGAGGAGGGATCACTTCCCAGCTCTTGCTGTGAAGCCGGTATTGCCCTGAGACCAAAACCAGACAAGACATCAGAAGAAAAGAAAACTCAAAGAAATATTTCTTATGAATATGGATAAAAATCCTCAACAAAATATTAGCAAATCAAATCCAGTAACATATAAAAAGGATATTACACCATAACCAAGTGAGATTTATCGCGGGAATGCAAGATTCGTTTACTGAAAATCATCTGATGTCAAACAGCATGCCAGTAGAATAAAGGATACAACCACAGGATCTTCTTAATAAATCGGAAAGTCATTTGACAAAATGCAACCCCCTCTCATGATAAAAACACTCAACGAACTAGGAATAGAAAGAAACTTCCCCAAATCGTGAATCGCGTCTGTGAAAAGCTCACTAACATCATACTTAAAGGTGAAAGACAGTGTTTTTGCAGCTAAGATCAGGAGCAAGACAAGGACGTCAGCTCTCTCCATTTCTAGCATTCTAACATTGTGCTGGAAGTTCTAGCCAGGGCAATGGATAAGAAAAAGAAATAAAAGGCATCCAGATTAGAAAGAAAGTAAAACTATTTCTGTGTACAGATGACATGACTGTGTATTTAGAAAATCCTAAGGAATCAATTGAGAAACTATTAGAGCTAATAAGCGAGTTCAGCGAGGTTTCAGGATATAAGATCGATATACAAAATCAGTTTTATTTCTATATCCTAGGAATGAAGAATAAAAAAATGAAATTAAGAAAAAATTGCATTTACCATACAGCAAAAGAATAAAGTACTTAAGAATAAATTTAACAAAAAGAGTGTAAAACTTGTGCTCTGAAAACCAGGGAACAGTGTTGAAAGAAATTAAATTAGACCTAAACAAATGGAACAACATTCCATGTTTGTGGGTTGGAAGACTTAATATTGTTAAAATGGCAATAATCTCCAACTAATATACAGATTGAACACGATCCCTATCAAAATCTCAGCAAGCTGTTGTGGAAGAAATTAACAAGGTGATCCTAAAATTCACATGGAAGTGCAAGGGACCCAGAATAGCCAAAACAATCCCGGAAAAGAAGAACAAAGTTGGAAGACTCTCACTTCCCAATTTCAAAATGTACTACAAAACTATAATAACCAAGACAGTGGGTTACTAGCATTAAGATAGATAAATAGCTCAGTGGAATAGAATTGAGTCTAGAAATTCAATCAGCACATATGGTCAATTGATTTTTGACAAGGGTGCCAAGACAATTCAATGGGGAATGAATAATCTTTTCAACAAATGATACTGGAACAACTGGATATCCACGTGCAAAAGAATGAAGTTGGATCCCTTATAATACCATACACAAAAATTAACTCAAAATGGACCATAGATCTAAATGTAAGAGGTAAAATTAGAAAACATAGGAGTAAATCTTTGTGACCTTGGGTTATGCAAAATCTTCTTAGATAAGACACCAAAAGCTTAAGCAACACAAGGAAAATAGATAAATTGGATTTCACCGGTATTAAAAACATCTGTGCTTCAAAGGAGGACATCAAGAAAGTTAAAGACAACCCACAGAATTGCAGAAAATATTTGTAAATCATTCATCTGGTAAGGATATATCCAGGACATATAAAGAACTTTTCCCAACTGATAATAAAAGCACAAATAACCCAATTAAAAAATGGGCAGAGGATCTCAATAGACGTTTCTCCAGAGAAGATGGACAAATGGCCAGTAAGCACATGAAAATACACTCAACATCATTAGTCATCGGGGGAATGCAAATCGAAACCACAGCAAGCTATCACTTCATACCTGTAGGACAGCTATAATCAAAGAATCAGGTGTTAGCAAATGTTGGTGAGGATGTGGAGACACTGGAGCCCTCAGGCATCATTGGTGGGAATGCAAAATGGTGTTGCCACTTTGGAAAACACTTTTGCAGTTCCTCAAAATGTTAAGCATAGAGTTACCTTATGGTAACATATTTTTTGAATTCTCACAAAATTAAAAATACCAGCTTTACCACAATGTGATTAAGGATGTAATAAGCTTAGGTTTCTGCAGGAGGACTTGGTGGGAATGCAAGGTGGAGGCAGGCGTGGTCCTGGAGCCCTGGATGTGCTATGCTAACCCGGGTCCTGGAGCCCTGGATGTGCTAACCCGGGAGGGAGGCGCATGCCCTTCCCCACTCAATTGTCCCTCTGGGGCAGGGTGCTGCCTCATTTCTCTAGATGTGCAGGGTGCTTGGCATGTGGCAAGAATCCCCACAAACCACTGATATAAGACTGACTTTGACTCCATACAAGCCATGTGTCTTGGAAGAAATGTTTAAGATGGATCTTGAAGGACGGATAGGATTTTTGAACTGGGGACCTAGGAAACAGCGTGTGTAAAAGTATTTTGGCAAAATATTATCATTTGTGTGGGAAAGAGGGTTGCTGGAATTTTCTAGAGTATATGAGTAATAATAAGAGCTATCATTTATTGGATTCTTACCATAAATCAGACATCTAGTAAGCCCTTCATATCTATTAATCTAATTAATTATCACAGAAAACTCACATATAAACAGGTACATTATTATTCCCATTTTACAGATGGGGAAGCTGAGGTACAGAAATTAAACGAGTTGCCCAAGGTTACACAATTTGTAGGGGGCAGAGCCACGATTCCAGGTTGTGTGGCATCAGAGCTCACACATTTGCTCTGCTAAGAGAGAGTAGTGGTAGAAGGATAGGGCTGGCGTGATTGTGGAGTTCAGAAATGAGTAGAGGGGTTTGCATTTAATTTGGTTGTTGAGGAATGACTGAGGCTTTTGAGGAGGGGCGTGATGTGTAGGATGGATTAGAGCATGGAGATGCTAGAAGCAAGGATAACAGTGGACCAGACGAGAAGTAACAAGGATCTACACTACGTAGTATTAGGACTAGAACAATGCCAAGACAGGATAGAGACAACTTATGGAGATAACTGGGGGAGGTGGGTCGGGAAGGAGATGCATTGAGCTGGTCGTGAGAGGCAGCTGGTTTATTTATTTAAGGACCTTTCACAGATGTCCCACTGGCAATTATAATTGGGAGAGAGATGACCTCCTTTGAAGGGCTTTATTTATTCATTTTTTCTTGGAATGCTTGTTATTAGCTCAAATTACTGGAAAAGATATTAATGGTTTTGGGGGCTTTTAAAGATTTGTCTTTATCTTTGAAACTAGGGTTGCCAGGAATTAGATCTAAAAGTTGAGCTGTAGGGGAGAGCACAGCAGCATGGGAGAGATCAAAGGAGACAGTGCAGGGTGCAGAAATGAGCCTTGCAAGAAGTTTGGTGGTGAAGAGAGAGAGCCATGGAATCCAACAGAGACCTTGGCCTATATTTAAAATTTAGGAAACCATAGGCAGAGATGGGAGAACAAGAGACAGGGAGAAAGAGAATGGGCAGACAGGAGAGGGGAGGTGTTGGGACTAACACTACAGTCGGAGAGTTACCCCAATGGGGCACGGGGTGGAGCCTTTGCAGATAGTGCTGTGGGCGAAAGACGAAGAGCAAAGGTATAGCGATTGTCAGCCACTTTTTCTAGGGCTCCAGGGACTTTTCTTGCCTTTTCGCATTGATTTTCAAGCCTTATCATGTCCTGTTTTAAATAGACAACACTTTCTTGGATGTGTTATTCCCCCTTCCTACCATGCTTGCCAGCAATCAAGAACTCACACTAGCAATATTTCTTTTTATTTATGTAACACCTTCTTGTGTATATCGTTTTCAGTTCTCTCTCCTAGGTTATTTATTTAGCAAATGTTTCTTGCGCTTTTTGTATTTGGTGCTATCCTAAGGGATGGGGAACAGAGATCAAAGTCACTGGCATTTTCTCCTCTCACAGGAGGGGGTCGAGGGAGGCAGCCATGTTTGCAGGTGGTTCTGTTGCAGCCTGGAAATGCTGGCGTGGTCCCCACATGATTATGGGACCAGAGGGAAGGCTCAGAACAGCCAACCCTCCCGGATAGTGTAAAGCTTGTCCTAGGCATTAATTTACTTGTTTGCTTGGTTTTGAAGTTGGACATTTTGTGACTTGTCTCATAGCATCACAGATATTTGGAACCATTTATCACAAGACCTTTGTAGAAAAGCCAGAAGTGGGTGACAACCAAATTCCAGAGTCTATGAGTGAAATTGGGAAATGCTCCTATGATTATTTTTAAGACTCTTTATATTTTAAAATTTCTTTAGTGCTATAAATCATTGACCATAGTCATGCCTGTACTAAATTCCAACTTGGTTTTAGAAATGATCATAGTTTTGAGGACTGGAAGTTTCTCAGAGGGTCAGCTGTTTAGGGTGAAACCTCTTAAAAGGGTGGGATTTACTCTTAGGGGTATTATATCATCAGAAACAAGCAGATGAGAAGGACAAGTTTCCAAGAAATTGATGGCATCATTATTATTATGATAAATCAGCTGAGTAATGATATGGTTTGAACACTTCAATTTCTACTACAGTATTGATCCTATGCAAAAGAGTGTGCCTTAGGCTTATGACTAGAGACAGAGATTTGAATACCAGTTTTACTTCTATGTGTACATATACATGCATATGCATAGAGAAAAATTGGATGCATAGGTGAGTCACTAAATGCAGAAGTGATTGTTTCTGAATGTCGTGACTATGGTTATTTTTAAATTATACTTTCTTTTTACGTTTGTGTATATTTATCCATATTTTATATACCAGTTATATCACTATAAAATAATTAGCAGAATGAACAAGAAGGCAGGGAACTTTGCACAGGGCCTTTTTGGAGAGCAAGGAACATCTATCTGTGTGGACAGTTTTTGCTGACTCTAAACTTGAAGGCCCAATGGCTTCAACCAGGTGAATGTACCCACACCCGTACTTTAGAGCGTTCCTATGGTGTAGAGGATGCAATTGGCTCGCCCACATTTTGTAGCAGTTCGGTATCTGGTATTTACATGAGAAAGGGTGTTATAAAAATATGTAAATATTCACCAAGTTCAGGTTTGTTTCTAAGTGGAGGTCTATCCTAGCGACCGCAGGCATGCTGAGAGAATAGAACCAGCTTTTGAGATGGATACTCTGGCAGACATTCACCTAGCCTGCTACTGTGTGTACTTCAGTTTATTGTCTCAGAGAGAACGCTGGGTTAGACTGATCGCTGATGCATAGTCTTATCCTACACGGAGTTCCAAATGAAATCATTGCGTAGCTTGCGGAGACCGTAAATTGAAATTCATGCAAATGGTTTCTTACATTACTCAAAATGAAAACAAGAGCATTTTCTATATTTCTCTTATTCTAAAATTTTTCTCAAAGAATATCATTAAGGTTTACAAACTTTAAATTTTCACGTCAAGCTTCATTTTGATTCCAATATTTCTCCTGCTTTTAAAATTTTCAGTCATATTCCTAGATTGTGTCAGACATGCCCTTCACATCTCTTCGGCTTGTTATTTCCATTTTTGCCCGTGCCGATCCATTTTTAGGCTACCTTCCAACCTCTGCTGCTTGAAAACTGCCTATCCTCAAAGACTCACATCAAATGCCGGTTTTTAATTTTCCTGCTCACATCTGCCAGAAGTTATCACTTTCTCCTTTGAACTTTATGTACTGTTTTGAAAATATAAAGTAGCATGATTTTATGGGAGGAGATGTGAACTAGGAGTTCAGAGACCTGGAGTCCATTTCCGTTCTCTAAAGAGGTCTCGGTGGAGGCTGACCAAGCCAGCTGACTTCTAGATCTTTCCTTGAAGTAAGGATTTTCCAATATCCTGTTTACCAGTTCTGTTAACTTGGGTATGTTATTTAACCTCCTATGCCTTACTTTACTCAAAAGTAAAATGTAGTCCAACAGCACCTAATTCAATGCTAATGAGGATCGAATGAATTAATACACGTAAAACAAAAGAATAGTGCCTGGTCCATAGTTAGCGTTCAACAAATGTTACCTTTTTTTTCTTAATTAATCCCAATAATTCTAAACATGTGTGTTGTCCAAATATTCAAATACAGTCACTATTCTAAGAACTCCTTTTGATAAGCTAGGGATGCATCTTACTCAATGTACTTTACCAAAATTGATATCCCCACTGCTTGAAGTAGTTTCACAGGAATATAGAGCAAGAGAGAAATATGACAACAAAACAGCGTTGTTGAATGTTCTTGACTGGGGCGGGGTTAGACAGCCTCATTAAATGTAACTGAGTTTTACAATGTTATGTGCTATGGTGAGGGGCTATGTCTCAGGTGGTTTATTTCAATTGTCTGTAGAGTATACTGTCATGTATATTCTATACTATGTACTGTCATGTATGTAGACTGAGTAAACAACTGCTTTACCCCTCTTATTTTCTACCTTTTACAAATGTAACCTTTTTTTAAAAAAACAGTTATAAACTTCACAGGTCATTAATCAGACAGGATTTCTACGATTCCTTATCACCTTCAATTATAAGTTGGAAAATGAACATTTGCAAGGTTCTATAACTTGCCAGAGCGCAAGGGTGTTATCCAATAAGCTGGTGAATGTGAGATGATTTGTAGAGGCTTGGAAGAAGCTAAAAAGTAGAATATATTATTCTAAGTTATATTTTACTTTAGCTCTGAGTTAAATATTTAAAATCAAATGTTCATGAGGAAAGAGGAGAAAAGTGATAGGAATAAAGCTTTAGAGATTAAGTCAGAGGCAGTAAATGAGGATGGATAAATTTAGTATTGAATTAATTTCATTTTCTAAAAAAAGCAAGGCTACTATATTTACTAGTAGAAATGTTGATAGATGATAGGAAAGAACTAAAAAATGCTACACAAATAAAATTCCCAACAAGAATCTTGTAATATGTGAATGTTTTAAATCTATGAACATCATTGTTAACAATCATTGAATAAATACATTATGTTCTGTAGAGAGGAACTGACATCCATAAGAGTTCTATCAGTTTCTTAAATATTTAACTTTAAAAGAAGGAAGTTTTCTAAAACAATAATTCGAAAAAATGGAGGTGTTGAGACACAAAGTTCTTGGGAAGAGCCAGGTAGGTATTTAGGATGGCAAACAGTATGCTCCTGTAAAGAACACAACAGGCTTTCAGAAAAAATTCTGGAAAAATGGGCAACATTTGCAAAATCATTTTTGAATTTTACTGGCTGAGGAAAGATAAGGAGATTCAGCTGTCCCAATTTTACTTAAATTCCCATTGTCTTTAGAATACAATCCAAATATTTTCTACCATATTTCATATCTTGGTTCAATTTTGGTGGGTGGCCCCTTATTTACTGTCCGTTGGTTCAGTCACACAATCATGCTGGCCGTCCTTTACTCACTGCTGAGGTCATGATATCAGGCTGTCCACTTGGCTGATGCTTCTCTGGCACCAGGCCACCTTAAGAACGCCCCCGCTGGCCCAGGGCGTGCTCCCATCCTGCTGATCGAGCTGCATGATTCCTGGTCCAAGCAGAAGGTTTCTCCCCAATCCCTGAAATGCATGTCTCTGACAGAGGGGAGATGTTTATAGCTGATCTGAGCTCCATGAGGGTAGAAACAACTCCTACTGAAGTTAATGACCTCCTCTAGCCCACTTAGAATCTTTAACTTGGCCCTGCAGTCCAAATACTTCCCTACACATAAACAAATTTTCTTTAAAAAAGTAAAACTTGATGGACTTACCTGGCGCCCCTGGATTGCTAATAGCTGGCATCTTGTTAGGATTTCATCCACACTAGCTTTCATGCTAGAGGCATTCGCAAAGACAGTCTACACAAATAGTCTATATTTGGCTGGCTTGAAAAACCACTTATTAGCAGAATTTGAGCAATCATGTGCTGGGAGATGGAGTGAGAGTGTTGAAGGAATGCCATTGGCACTCATCAGCACCACTTGGAGCCAGAGGTAGAGGCGTGTTGGGGTAGATGTTGTCTTCTGAACAGCAAGTTTTTTAAATTAAGTGCTGTCTTTTCTAGTATATCAGCCAAAAGTTGGTTTTATATTTATTCTTTTAGGATTATGTTAATTTAAGATACTTTTTCACATGGCAATTGGTATAATTTTAAGTAGACAAATTTGAGTTCCTTTGGCTGACTCTGCTTGCGTTCACACTTTCTGGTTTGTGTTCCACGCTCTTTCTCCATGAACTCATGCTGCTAGTTGCTCATTAAATTGCTCTTGCCTAAGTACTTCCTGATCAATTCTGCTGTTATTTGTTCTGATTCTTTCCTAGTATTGACGTTAACTCCTTGGTAATTTCCTGGATCTCCCCGTTGGCACATCTCAAAGATTAGAATAGTTATTATTATAATTATTTTCTTGAGTCTTCCGGTAGCCCGTCCATCATTCTCTATTTTCTGCCTTGTTTACGACTTGAAGATCTACAGGATATAAACATATTATTCATATAAAGCAAATATCTTATTGTGAGGATGATACGCTCAAATATTTCTTAACAAAGATGTTTATATTTCACTAAAATATACTTTGAACATATTAAAATGAGAAACAAAATTAGCAGATAAAAATTAAGCATTAACAGCTAACCATGGCTTTACTGGAAAATCATTTGGCTTTTCCCGAATGAACAAAATGTAAAAGTCAAATTTTTAAAATTAACTACTTAAAAATGCAGATAAAGCACTATTTTGTTTGTATTACTTATCTGTTAGCAACATATGTTATCTCTTTAAGTATTTTTTTACTCTGATTTTTTCAAATATTGCTTACTACTATAGTGTATATATAAGCAGGTTTTTGGCCTTTAGTCACAATTAATTAATCAAAGCTCCTATAATGACCACTGGATTAGGCCTGAGGACATCAATCAGTTTAGTCCTTGAATATAAAATATTTGCAATCCAGTGAGGTAAGAGAAACAGGGATGTATAATGCTGTGTTTAAATAATAGAGATGCTCAGAGAATACAGGGAAGGCCAGAATTACTCTGATAGCCACAAGTTGGAGAAAGTTCCCATACCAGAGGAGGTATTTGAGCCATGCCTTGAAGTTTAGGGTATTATAGACAGAGGTATATGTGCAGATGACACTATGACAGTGTGCCCTTTTTAATATGGGTAGAAGGGAAATACAATGGTTCTTTGTTTAATCTTGATCTCGTCTCCTGGATTGGACTCCTCCAGCAGAGACCATGCTGGTCCTATTTGCTGCTTTACTCATAGTATGGCATAGCACTTGGCACATAGTACATGCTCAATAAGTATTTGTTGAAGGAATGAATGGATGAGGTGAGGGCAAGATTGTGAAAGGCCAGGTTCAAGTATTTGGACTTACCCTGTGGGTGATGAAAGTCACAGGGACTGTTGAGCAAGGAGTCTTGATCCCATGTGTTATGGAAGAAGACGAAAAGTAATTCTGGTGGAAATGTTGAGGATGGATCCAAATGGGACCAGACTGTGGGCCTGTTGAGGTAGAAATTCCAGGAGATGAGCTAAAAATTCCAGAAGAGAAATGAAGAGGACTTAAACTAAAGTGGTGGCTCTGTGGATGGTGGGACAAGGTTCTGAAACGCAGTGGAAAGGATTCATTGACTGGTTGGACACGAAGGGTGAGAGAGAGGTAGAAAGGAAAGGGTGAGATTTCTGGGTTGGGAGGCTGGGCAAATGGCAGTGCTATTAACTGAGATCAGGAATACCTGATGTTTTAGAGGATGGATGGGTTTAATTTTGGATGTGTTCAGCTTGCTTTCTTGAAGGGCATCAAAGTAAAGCAGAAACTAGGCTGGGATATGTGGTTTGGGAGTCATGAGTGTGGGGATGATGCTTGAGGCTCTGGGAGGAAGTGAGGTTTACAAGAAAGAGTGTGGAGAGAAAAGAGGAAGATAATGAAGATGAAATCTTCAGGAGCATACATCTGAGGGATAGACGGAGGGAGAAGAGTCAACAGACAAGGGAGCTAACATTGCTTTGAACACCAACTGTGAGACAGATGCCGTCTTGGGTACTTGTTGTCTCATTTAACCTTCACAACAGCTCTGGGAAAACTTAACAGAGAAGTAGGAGCTTGTCCAGGAAAGGCATCCTGAAACCTTGGCTGGAGGAGTTTTAAGTAGGCATTGGCAAACATTTTCTGTAGAGGGCCAGATAGTAAATATTTTAGGCTTTTCGGGCTATACTCTCTCTGTGGCAACTACTCAGCTCTGCCTCTGACGTGCCATAGCAGCTGTAGACAAGCATATAGGTGTGGCTGTGTTCCAGTAAAACTTTACTTCTGGACAGTGACATTCGAATTTGATGTAATTTTCATATGTCAAAATATTTTTCTTTTGATATTTTTAACCTTTGAAAAATGAGAAAACTATTCTAAGCTCATGGGCGATATAAAAAGGTGAGCAGGCTGTGTTTGCCAAACCTTGGTTTAAAGGAAAAAGGGAGTGTTAAGGGTCAGATGTAAACATGTGAGCCTTAAATACATTGCTGAATCTTTCAAATAGGAGGTAGTTGACGATCCAGCGAAAGCAGTTTCGTTAGAGAAGACGAGCAAAAACCTCGGTATAATAGGTTGGAGAATAATGAGGAGGTTCATGGAGCAAATATAGAGACTTTCTTAACAAGTTTGGTAGGGAAGGAAAAGACAGAATTAAGCTGATGCTTTAAGGGAAAGGTAATGCCTAGAGAGGTTTTGTTTTGTTCCTTCATTTTAGGATTTAGGTAATTTGACCAGTTTTTGGAGGTAAAAGAGCCATGTGAAAAAGAAGAGATATTATAGATCTACGAGAGAAGGGATCCTTGGCAGAACAAGATCCTGTGGAAGGCAGGAGGGTCTGGGATTCTGTGCACAGCGGGGCAGATTCCCTTTGGTTCTCTGTGCCCTTTGGTTGAATTTTGGTTGAGCCAGTATATCCTTTCCTAGTGGGCTCTATTCTGAACGGTGCTTCTAAGATGCCTTCTAAGACGGCTAAGAGGAATTCTACTTGATCCTTAAAATAATCCTGTCTGACAGGTAAGTCTGGTGTTACTGCCCACTTTTACAGATGAAGAATCCGAAGATAAAAGGTTAAATGTACCCAAAGACGTCTAGCTAAGGGAGCAGATGAGAACTAGACACTAACTCGTGCCCCATTTCCCTTTCCAGTGTATCCTCCTTCCTGTCCTACTTCTAAGTAAGTTTGCAACATGCAAGAGAGTTGATTGGTGATGAGATTTGAATGAAACATTCATTTATTTACTCTAACTTAGAGATCATTTGATTTAAGGGCTTCTGTTAAAATGGAGCCATTTCCCTGTTGTTTTCCATTCTGGAAATTTAAAGAAAATGTATATTGATTCCTTTTATAGTTAGTCTTACTTTTTGCCTTCTAATTGTTGAGATCTTTCAGGAAACTTGAATTACAACTCTCAGCTACATAACTGTACTTAGGTCGTTCCTGTATATATGTCTAGAGACCTACTCTGATGATGTCATTCGTAGGACAATTGCCTTGGCATGGCCATCCCCCGGTCCTTTCTAGCTACTTGACAGTCAGACAGCAGGCAAATGGATTATTCCTCAGGGTGAAAAAAACTTGTCGAAAACTTAGAGATGTTTGTAAATGGTTGAAAAATAATAGAGAGAGCTTATTTAATCCATGCTGAAATAACTTTAATATTAACCACGTCAAAAGCTCCATCTATTTTTCTTCTACTTTCAAAATAATTGAGGAATGTTGTAGAAATATAATCTAAAAATAGTGAGGGAGCACAAGAAGTGGTGCTAAAAACTCAGTTGTGCCTGCAGTTTGCATTGGGTGGGGTCTCCGTCCATCCCGAGCAGTTTGGAGATAAGGCTACCTGACCCGACAGAGGACTAACAGTTCCTTGCCCTCCCGCTCAATGCAGTGACTCCTGACGCCTTCAGCTCCATGAGTCCTTAACGTGTGCTAACCACGAAGGGCAAGGAGGCCCCAGGGAAAGGCGTTAAAAAGGAAGAATGATCGAGCATAAAGACATAATTAATATGGAAACATTTTAGCTCATGAGGAAAATATGTTGGGAAAAGGAGTTTGACAGGGGAAGGGATTTTAGGTAAAATTACGTTTTATGTAAAAATACAGAAAAGTTAAAGAAAATTGGCAGAAAAGGATAATGCTCAAATCCCCTAAATTACCATTTAAATATTTCCTATTGCCTATGATGTGTCATCTCCAACATGCTTGCATGTTGTAATGGTGTAATGGAACTTTTCTAAATTTCAAGGAATAGAAATCAAATATGTTATATTAAGCCTAGATTATGCTTTGAATAAATTATTTCACAGCTCGAATTAGGACTCTATTTTATAAAGCTAAATTTAATTTCGGTAGGCCTTTTCCTCTTGCTCTAGGCTTGCTTTCTCTCCACTTCTCTGTTCCTGAGGACATCACTCTCTCATCACTAATCTTGACCCTTACCCTGATAAATCCCTGAGCCTAAAATTATCCAGAATCCAAATTTATATATATTTTGGCACATTGATATCATTTCAATTATTAATTGTTTCCATACTATAATTCTTCTGAGATCAAACCATGCAGTTATATTTTCTTATGCTGTATCCCTTCCAAAAACAGATGCTTGGCACATGTTCCGGGACACATTGTCTTCATCCATAGAGATACACCTAAGATGTCTCTTCCAAAGGCTGCAGAAACAAAATGTTTTGGATTTTTCCTTCTAATTTATTATATCTGGTGAGTGCTATAATTAAAGATTAAGAGGCAAAGGAAATTATTTCAAAGCGTACAGTTTCCTGGAAACGAATCATCTATCTAATTACCAAGAAGGCTCTTCATTGTAAAACTCAAAATGTTCAAGTAGAAGAGACTCAGGTAATAATTTTTAAAAAACATTTTCATTCTGAAATATTAGACACATATGGAAAAATACATAAAATAAACATACACTATAGTAAATAAATATAAAGCAAACATCTGTGTAAATACGATCTGTTATGGACTGAAATGTGTCCTCCAAAAATTCATAATGTTGGAACCCTTACCCCAGTGTGACTGTATTTAGAAACAGGGCCAATAAGGAGGCAACAAAATTAAGTGAGGTCATGGGGGGGTGCGGGGTGGCGGGGTGGGTAATCCAAAAGGACTGGTGTCCTTATGAGACATGGAAAAGACACAAGAGAGCTCTCTCTCACTGCACAAGCACACAGAGGAAGGGCCATGTGAGGACACAGTGAGAAGGCAGCCCTCTAAGGGCCAGGAAGAGAGGCCTCAATCAATGCTGACAGCACCTTGATCTTGACTTACAGCCTCCAGAATCGGTATTCTGTTATGGTGGCCCAGGCTGACTAATACACCATCCAAGTCAAAAAATAGAACATAGCCAGCATGTCAGAAGCCCCCCAGGTGTCTCTTTTCTATCACATTCCCCATAGAGGCCAGCACAATGCTGACCTTTGTGGTCATCATTTCCTTGCTTTTCTTTACACTTTTTCCACAAGTGAATGTATCTTTAAACAATATAGATTTTAAACTTCATAAAGATAGAACCTGCTGTTAATGTATTTGTCTCCATCTTGCTGCTTTTGCTTCACATAAACTTGGTAAGAAATTTCCATGTTGCTATGTATTGCTTTAATCTGTTCATTTTCATTGTAATAGAGTCTTTCATTCTATGAACATACCTACCACATGAATTCTGTTGTGGATAGACGTTTGGGTTGACATTTGGCTATTATGGGTGTTATTGGAATGAACACTCCAGTACATGGCTCCACTTATACACACATTTCTCAAGGGCATATACCTGGAATGGAATAGCTGGATCATAGGGTCTGTTAGAATAATAATTTTCAAGTATAAATTGTTTTAGAAATGTAACTTCATACTTCTTTTCTTCACTCCAGAAGACAGGATCATACCTTTTTGCAGAGAAAATGCACAGGTAGCAGGAGCGTTGGGTTTAAATTGGCTGTCTTGTAATAGCTTTGTAACAACCACTCTCTTAGGGAATGAACTTGAATGCTTTTTCTCTTCATGCTGTTGTCACTTGGCGAACTCCAAAAAGCACTCTGTTTACTTTTCCAATTCCTACCTTAAATCTAAAGGGTACTTGGATGTTCTAGTGTGCTGATTAATCCCCATATGCACCCCTATACCTCTCAAATCCATTCTCTATCCTTCTCTGTACTCTTCTCTTCCTTGGGAGGTTGACTCCTACTGAGGGCATCACCTGGTCTTCTTGCTAGTTGGCTTCTGGTTGGGTTTAGCCAATGGGAGATTGGATTTGGCTTCTGGTTCTGGCATCTTGTTGAGTTTGGATAACAGGAGGCACAGGCAGGAGATCTGAGGGGCAAGAGGTTGGGGTGTTTCTTCCTGCTTCCTTCTCTGCTTTGGCGCTGAGTTTGGCAGTACTTCCACTCCTCCATATGTCTAGTTTCTTCTGGGAGGCTCATTCTTCATGGCTCCCATTTTTGCTGGATTCCAGGACCACCATTTCCTCCCTTTGTCTCTTTAGTCCTAAGGGTATTAACGGATTCACATGGATTGCTTGTCTGTAAACACCTTACGCACCTTATTTGTTTCCTTATCCCTACCCACACTTCTATAAGGCTTTTGAAAGTCTTCATTGATTCTTCTGGGGTGAATTTTGTTTGTTACTGGGACCCTGCCTGATACTTGGATTTTGACTTTCTACTAGATAGATATCACAAGTATTTCTTCAAGCGCGATGCCTATTCAAATTTTCTGCCTTTCCTTTGTTTCTCGTCCTGTGTGTTTTGGCCTACCCATTGACTTCTGCAGTTTCTTATTTCCTTATTTGTCTTTTGTGTCTCTGTTCTGTTTTTTAGTTTAGTGGCTACCCTAAAGTTTGTATTCAGAATCTCGTGTATAACATAGTCCATTTTCTAGTGGCCTCTTATTTCCTTAGCCTAAACTGATTCAGTCCCTTTCTTCCTCCCCTCCTAAGTTATCTGAATAATTGTCACATTTTATTTTAGTTTTAAGTAGAAAGTGCTGTTAAAAATGAAAACATCAATCCAAATATAAGAAGAGATATCAAAGACTGAGTAGTGTAATTGAATGTTAGGTGGTGTGCATGAAAGTGAATTGAAATATGCAACACATGAATTAATCTAGGATCACAATTTGGAGCCCATATGCCTTGTCTGCAAGTTGGTGACTAGTCGAATTATTCATAGTTTCCTAAATCTCTAATATGTAAGAGTCTCTTTTTTACCCCACTTTTATAAGCGTGTTTAAGAGGCTCTTCTTTAAGACCAACTAGACGATTCCCCTGCATTTTATCTGACTTCCTTTTGTTCTGGTCTCTGCAGAGAGTACGTCATTCTCATCAGTGTGGTAACAAGGCTAAATCCCTGAAAGAGATACTGTATTTTTCTTAGCTAGATAGAAGTGGTGAAGATTTTATTTGTTGAAATATTTTAGTTGGTTCCCTTTGAATACATAAATCTGAATATGTATCTGAAATAATATAAGAAATCTTGGTGTTGGTATGTTATTTCCAAGGAAAAGGATGGTATAGTATTGCCCATGATATTTCCATTGCTCAGAACAATGCCTGGCACATAGTAGATGCTCCATAAGATCATGTGTTGTTGAGAAAGCCAAGTGTCACCTGTTCATTGAAGAGATTCATTCTGATTCTTCATACCTGCCAAATATGTATTATCGTGTAAGCCTCATTTGATATTCTAGCAGTCCTGTTGTTTATAGCTTTAGCGTTTTGCATGTAGTATGAAACAGATTGTAAAGATGAACGCCTATGGAATATGCTGTGTTTGAGGCTGATTCCCAACCACGAAGATGCTGTTTGCATTGCTTAATAGCCTCTGAAATCAGTATGAGGATAATGTACAGTTAATAATTTTACAACTGTCCTCTCCTAACACAAAACATAAGGCTTTTTAAAAAAGAGAACAAGTTTAAATATAATTTGTGTCAACACATTACAGTAACGTTTGTACCTAGGGAAAAGAAAAAAACTGTATGGGGTTTTAGCGCATATTGCAGCACAGGTAGATGCTCAGCGTTACTTTGACATTGCAGTGTCTTTGCAATTTTCAAAATTAATTTTGCCTTTTCTATTAACTTTTAACTGCTTGAAGTTCTTAAGTGAAATTTCTGAGGGTTTGGAATGAATCTATAGTTTTATAAAAATGTGTGAGTACATATAGGTATATATATATAATTTTTAACATTATGTGATTACTGACTCTGGCTTCTGACCTTGGCTATATTTTAACTGAATGTGTAAGTAACACTGGCAATAGAAGGAACAGGTTTAGCAGAACCTAATCAACATTTCCAGGTGAATTGATTAAAGTTCTTGGGGTGCTTTTGAACTGTATGAAAAGAAAGCATGCATGTGAAAACATTTAGCACAGTGTCTGGAACATAGAAAGAGCTCAGTACATTATTAGCAACATCCATCTCCCCTCTCCTAGGGGGACAACAGTCCATCTATGTGGTATGTTGTAATTCACCCAAACATTCTTTAAAACTTCGCTGTTGAACAAAATTCTTATAGATTTCTCTCTTTACTTACCACAGACTTAGTAAAGCCCATGGAAAGTGTCACGTAAAGACATCCTGATTTGTTGTAATTCTTAGAGCCATAGAGAACTTGGAGAGTCCCCTCATTGTATAGAGGAGCAAATTGAAGCCTGGAGCAGTTAAGCGACTCATCCAGATTCACTTGTTACTGATAAAACCAGGGCCAGAAGTCAAAACTCCTAACTCCCTATTCAGTGCTCTATTATTTATCACACATCATATGATGAGTTAAATTGATATAGAATTACGATAGGTCAGAAAAAACACTGTTCTTATAATATACGTTTTAATTCCCAAACTGACACTCGTATGCAGTATTAGAGTAAAAATGTCTTTCAACATGCAAAAAATGAGCATTGAGTGTAACAAATAAATTCTGAAATAGTGTGATTTGACAAGAAAACAAGAATTTTTACTATTGCCATGCATTTCGCAGATTGATAATTTTAACTTATTTTATAGGAAGCAGAGTATGGAAGAAAGAATACAGATTGAGAGAAGACTGGAGTTCTTGTCCTGGATATATCATGCCTCAGCTGTTAGATTTTGGAAAGATCATTTAACTTTTCTGAGTCTCAGCAACTTCAGCCTGAAAATGGGTATATTCACCTCTTGGTTTTAGTGAGAAGATCACGTGGTAGCACTTTGTAAACTGCAAAGCATTGCATAATGCAAGGTGTTTTCGTTACATGGTAGGGCGTTAGTGGTTAAGAGTGATTCTTGAGCTACGCTGTCTGTATTGTAATAGCGTTCCTACCACTTGTTGGCAAGGTACGTCATCTATGAAAAGGGTATAATAATAGCAGTTACCTCAGAGATTTTGTGAAGGTTAAGTTGGTTAATTACATGAAACAAGCATAGTACCACTGTATTTTTTGTTACACAATTTTACATATCAACTTTATTTGTAATAGCCAAAACAACTTGAAACAACCCAAATGTCCATCGGCAGATGAAGGAATAAAAGATTTATGATATATCTATAAAGCAGAATACTGCCTTACAAAAAAAAGAGAAGAAACTATTGATATGATTTTATTGATGATTGATCATGATTGATAATGAAAATGATCAATAATGGTATTAAGATAAATCTTTTTTTCCAGTTTATTGAGAAATAATTGACATACATCACTGTATACTTTAGTATACAGTGTACAGCATGATGATTTGATTTACATATATTATAAAATGATTCCCACAATAGGTTTAGTTAATATCAGTCATCTCGTATAGCTACAATACAAAGAAAAGAAAAAAAATTCCTCCTTATAAGGAGAACTCTTAGGATCTACTCTCTTAACAGCTTTCCTATATATCATACAGCAGTGTTAACTATGGTCGTCATGTTGTACATTACATTCCTAGAACTTATTTATCTGGAAGTTTAAACTGGAAGTTTGAACACTTTCCTCCAATTCCCGCTTCCGATACACAGTATCACTATGTTTTTGACGCTATTGATAATGACCTCAAAATGTTTTTATATTATAAAATCCATATATATATTTTTTTAAAGATTTTATTTTATTTTTTCCTTTTTCTCCCCAAAGCCCCCCGGTACATAGTTGTATATTCTTCGTTGTAGGTCCTTCTAGTTGTGGTATGTGGGACGCTGCCTCAGCGTGGTTTGATGAGCAGTGCCATGTCCGCGCCCAGGATTCGAACCAACGAAACACTGGGCTGCCTGCAGCGGAGCGCGCGAACTTAACCACTCAGTCACGGGGCCAGCCCCATAAAATCCATATTTTTAATTGCATAATTAACAATATGATATAAAGGTAATTATTAATAAATGAAAATATTAAATTATTCTAAAATGGCCCATCCATTAAAACGTATGAAATATTGGTAAAAATTAAGCAAAGAGGACGTTCCTTGAATAAATTCACGTAAAGTGACTTGAGGAGGAACATGACTTTTTAAAAATCAGGCTAATCACTATTCTAACTTAGAATTCTTCTCATTTCTTGGCTCAAGTGACCATTATAACCTTATTTGTCTTCAGGGTAATTCCTCATTTTGTTTTCAGCTGTGTACCATGTCCCAGAATCATAAAGGAAAAAAAAATGGACAATTTTGACCCAAGTCCAGTGTTCAGAGAGAGCAATTAAACATGTGAAGATTAGTAAAGTAGTTTGCACTTTGCATGTGAAAAAGAAGCAGATGAGAGTCAACAAGTAAGAGGTAGATAGGCTTTTAAATAGACCAGTAAGACTCTAATCACTGGGTGAATCTCTCCCCAAAATTCAACACTGTAGCTTATTCAGTTTAACTTTTTTCATGCAACATGTATTTTGAATAAGGAGAAAGAAAATCCGTTTGTGGAAGGGAAACATCAGGATCCCAGATTGCAAAATCTTTGAGTTGATAGAGGTACAGATTCTTCATCTGGGGGGACATTAGATAACTGCTTGAGATCTCCTTAGTGAACAATCATGAAAATGTTATCCTCAATACAATTTTAGGAAATTTTAATTCTTAATTGACTTATTGTAGTTCATTGATTTTGAAAGAAAACATTGGTGGGCAAACAAGGGGAAGTGACCCTCTGAGCACACACTAGGCCTTATGGAGGGGTGTTTAGTTCAGGACACTCACACTTGTGCACCCTGAGGAAGCACACAGGGGTCTGCAGTATCATATGCCATTGCAGACTCTAAGAGTGGGAACCTTGGGCCGGGGACTTTTAAACTGAAATGATTAAGGGAAGACCAGCCCTCACTCTGCCCTGATCAGGAACTGAATGAACATCCTTCAAAGATGGTGAAGGAACTTCACAGCCTCTTTTCAGTTGTACATGGGATAGTTGTATCATATTAGCTGGAAGCATGACTTTCCTCTGGTCTTTATTTGGAGGTTTAAAGGTGGGTATGGGTGCCCTGTTGACAAGGGTGAGTTCGTGGTGGCTTTGTGATATGTCAACTTGGCTAGGCTCAACTTCATTTCTTAGAGTTCCCTTCACTATGTTTCCAGTGGGGTGGGCCAAAAGAGATTTTTTTTGCGAGATGTGAAAGATGGAAAAGAAGCAGCCCCCATGTTGTTTTTACACTCAGAAGGTCAATGCAGGTGCTATTACAGTTCTCTTATGTTGTCAGTTGCTGGTGTGGGGCAGCAACCAGGCCTGCAGCTACTTCACCTTCCTCTGAATCCCCTTTCAGCTTCCTTATCTCCTGGGCAAGGTGTGTGCTTAGTTCCATGATGAAGAGCCCCAGCTTTCTTTTGCAACACATCCACAACATCGAAGTCAGAGGTAGTGAGAACCTGCTTGGGTTGTAGCCTGTCCTTGTGGGTTCCTGTTTGAGCATGTGTGTTACAGCTTACCCTCTCCCCATTTTCACATCCATCCTGCTCATTGCTTTCCCTGTAGATTTCAACCTCCAACATCAGATGTGAAGACAACAGCTTTACAGAAAGTTTTACACCAGCTCTTGCAATTACGCAAAGTCAAATTCTGTAATAACTCATATATATCTGCTAGTGCTTCTGCTACTCTTATTGAACTCTGATTAGTACAGAATTTGGTACCAAGAGTGAGGTAGTCTTTGGAGAAATTCTGCTCCTTGTAGAGGGCAGAGAAATGGTTTGATGGCAAAGGAAGTGGGATGTGGCACAAATAATTTATCAAATTTTGGTGGGTACTGGACAATACTTCTTGGAAAGGACAATATTTAAGCTGTCCCTGAACTGTTTGTACTTAGACATATAAAATCAGGGGAGTGTAACAAACCAATTGAGGGAATAGCATTAGTAAAGCCGCAGAATAGTTCCTACTTTTTTGTCTCATATTTTCTACTGTGTATCTAGTCACTCAAACCAGTGGTAGTTGTCTTTGATTCCTTCTCCATAGAAATTAACAAGATGATCAAGCTCAAAGAGGGAGGGGACCACAAAATTACAGGTCAAAGGGAATGGGTACCAGAAGGCCAATTGTTTGAGCTATCAACACACTCTACCGTCCTATATATCCAGTAAGTCATTAAACCCAATTGATTATACCTTTTAAAGCTCTCTTGAACCTATTTCCTCCTTTTTTGTTCTCTGCCACTATGTTAGTTTTGGCCCATTCTCATCTATTGACTGGGTTATTGTGTTGAAAAACAAAATTCAACGGAGTAAATTTGAAGATCTAATTGGTTTTATTAAACAATTCATGAATTGGGCAGCATCTCATCTAACAAGCAGAAAGGTACTCTGAGGAGTTATACAAAATGGAAGGTTTTCATGGGAAGGAGGGTAGGGCAAGGAAGTTATTAGCAAAAGAAAAGAAAGGATTATCTTGGGGAAGACATCATCTGTTATGGGAGAAGGGAGTGTCAGGCAAGGGTTGTATCAGGTGGATTGCCTCTTCTTCCTCTGGGGGTGAGAGGGTCCCCGTGACAGATTACCTCATTGGTACTGACCAGAAAGTTCTGGACTGGTTGATTAGGATTACATTTCTGGGAAAGGTCAAAACTGCATTAGGTTAGGGATTCAATCTAGGTTTGGTATCATGGGCTTTAGCGTGAGTGATGCCATTTTGGGCCCATGGTTTTTCTCGTGTGTGTGTGTGTGTATGTGTGTGTGTGTGTGTGTGGTAGGGAGGGAGAGGCTAGTTAAAGCAGAACATCTAAACGTGTCAATAATTATTTTATAGTTAACACAGCATTTTGCTAAGACATCCTGTCACCTTGCCTTTGCTGTATTTAAATCCGGGAACAATCATGTATACCCAATCAGCACTTAAAAGTCAATGTATAAACTGGTAAAGGTCCTTCACAGAAACAAGTATGAAACATGGAGTTTCTCTCTCTCTCTCTCTTTTTAAATTACTTAACTCATTCATTTTTTTTTTAAAGATTTTATTTTTTTCCTTTTTCTCCCCAAAGCCCCTCGGTACATAGTTGTATATTCTTCATTGTGGGTCCTTCTAGTTGTGGTATGTGGGATGCTGCCTCAGCGTGGCTTGGTGAGCAGTGCCATGTCCGCGCCCAGGATTCGAACTGACGAAATACCGGGCCGCCTGCAGCGGAGCGCACGAACTTAACCACTCGGCCATGGGGCCAGCCCCAACTCATTCATTTTTTATATGTTCTGCTTGAAACTAATTCATGTCATTTTGTTCTCCCCATGTACTTTGTAAAATTGAATTAGTGTTTCCTTGGAACTAGGATGTCACTGTAAACAAGTTACCAGTAAAATTAATCCACCTACAATGCTACTAGTTCACTTAATTTATTCATAAAATGCATAAGGTCTTTGAGTTTATGTGTTAAGTTTCAGAGACTGGAATGATGGACAATTCCCCAGGATACAGATCATATCTTGTCCTGCAGTAATAAAACCCTGCCTTGGACAGGCAACGTAAGTGAAGGAAATTCCAGAAATAAAGGCCGTTTATCAAAAATTTCTCCCTTGTTGGTTTCTTAGGGTTCTCTTCTGCAATGTCATCACTCCAGTCACGTAGATCACTTCTTAAAGGCAGAGAGATTGGAGATATCCAAACACTGTGTTTTGCTTCATCTATCCATCCATCCATCCATCCACCCATCCATCCATCTATCCACGCATCCATCTTATTTACCTGTTAGTTAACTGCAAATATTTATTAGGTACCTGTTTATGCCAGGCACGCTACTAGGGGTGTCACTACCTTTATCTCAGATAATCTTTATAAAAACTTAGCACCCATCCATTTTAGAGATGAGAAAACTGAGGCTCAAAGGAGTCAAGTAATTTGTCCAAGGTACTAGTCTGTAAATACTTGAGCTGGGATCAAATTCAGATGTGCCTGTCTCCAGACACTAGTTGCTTCCTTTTTCTCTGGAATGGAAGGAGTGGAGGAAGGGGAGAAGAGAGGGAGATCACCAATAGCTTGGATCAACTTGTCTTAAATGTTTTTGAGTTGGGGGTTCAGCATTGGTGGGGATGGGGAAAGGGTAGTTTACCTTATGCCTTTGTATGAATGAGAAGAAGGCACTTCTTCCTCCAAGCCAGTGTGCACAGGGCAGAGAGCAGAGCAGGCACGCTGGATTCTAGCCCCTACTCATCTCCTTGCCAGGTGCCCTTCTGCAAGGTGCAACATGCACAGTCATGTGTGGTGGCCCTGATGGAAACATACTACAGAGGGCTGACAGGGGGACTGTAGGGACACAAAGTTGACTTCGCTTGCAGCTGACTGCCACCCAAGCCCTGCACTCTTGCCTCCGACTCTTCTGCTTCATTTATAAAAGGAGATAACAACTACAACATTATAACTGTATAGTTAAAAATCAGCTAATTTTCCCCATCCTGCTAGCAATAGTTCAGAATCCTTGGCTGGGCTTGCAATCTGGCTGCAAACCAACTTACTTGTATATCCCCAGCATGACTTCTGCTCTGCTCAGCATTTTCAAGTACCTGGTATTTTACGATGAACAGGGTTAAGAAAATTCTAATAAATAGTAAATGAAAAAAAATCTGAAAGTTAATAAAATATAATAAAACCTAGCATATTAAAAAATAGCATCTGAGACAAATATACCATGTTGTATCCTAGGTTAAATATTGCCGTAAAAAAGCAAAAATAACGTTGATTTTTTGTCACATGGGTGCTATGGAGACATAATGTTCAAGGGAGTTGAGACTATTGGCAAGAGATTGATGAAGAACTGAAATATTGAGGCTAATGTTGAGAGGAAAATGATGAAGCAGGGAGGGGATTGGTAGCGTGGAATGAAGTGGAGGGGTTGTGGGACCAGAGGGCCAAGAAAGTTGAGGAACAGGAAAAGGAGTAACTGCAGCCGAAGGCTGGTAGGAGCAAAGGTTGTGGTGCCAGAGCAGGATGCTTTGGTTTCTGGAGGTGCCTATTTGGAGTCCAAGGTGGCTGTGAGTGACCTGGATATGTGGGTCCCTGGCAATGAGAAGAACAAGGACAAGGGACTTCTTCCTCCAAGTCAAGGTCAGGGTGTTGGGTAGTTTGTGTGGATGTTGATGTCGCCTGCGATGACATCAGATGTTGGGTGGAGAAATGCAATAAGATGGGTGCTCTTATGTCTTCTAAGAGTGTTGGTGATGTGGAGGATATTGCCAGAGAGGGAAAGCCTCAAAGAGACAGGAGTTTGCTATGCAATTTCAAGAGAGGAGTAGAGGTCTGGAGGTGGCACTGGGAAGTGAGCTGAGGTTGTCTTTTCCTGTGAAGCCACAGGGAACATGGTGTCTGATGAGAACAGCCAGTTTCCATCCAGGAAGGTGGCAGATGAAATGTTTAGTCAAGAAGTTGAGGACAGAGGACACTCTGTTTATGATTCCACAGAGATTCCAGAGGGCACAGTGGGAAGATCTGAGGGGAAGAGTGAATCTGTTGGGGTGGGAGCCCAGAGCAGATAGGGATTAGTGAAGGAAAGATACGAGACATGAAAGCTTCGCTGTTCCTAAGTTTTCCACCAGATATTCCCAGCTGTCTCCTGGTGTCTGATGAGAGGAGAGAAGGATCAGGCCTCTCAGGAGGGGTCAGCTGCTCCTGAGATGAAACATTTGTCCTGGGAACTCTTGGTACAGATAATCAAGCTGGTCGCAGCACCTTCACTGCTCTTATATCCAGTAATTAAAGTGTTTTGGATTAAGGATTTGAACTTTTTACTTGAGGTTGCTGTGGGAGATAAAGGAAAGTGCATGTAAGACATAGTAGCTAATTCCAGGCCCCTTGGTTTGTAAGACTGAATTTCAACCATGTGTAGTATGTCTTAGAAAAGTGAATTAACTTTTCGGATTAATCTTGGACTGGAGACAAGTCCTGTGAATGGAAAATGGCGCATGGGCATTGAGAGGGCAGTGATTCCCCTACATGGGCACTTCCATCCCCAGGGTGGGGGAAGTGAGCACATGCAAGTGAGAGGTGATGTGAGAGAGGGGTGAGAATGTGAAGTTGGTATTGAAATTTAGAGAAGGAGCAAGTACCTCTGGCTCTGAGGGGCATAAGTGAAAGTGTTTGCCTGGGAGTTTCTTTCTGAGTTGTCTGAATCGAGAATGACTTGGGGAGGGGCTGTGCAGGGTCCCGATCATTGACGTAAACTAAGTGGAAATAAAAACTTTTCTGAAATACAAATATCTTACCCATAAATACTGTTGTAGCTCTGAGATCTTAGGAGATGAGGAATGTGGGCATTCAGTCACTGTCCTGGTTGACCAGGTTGAGTAAGGGGCGAGGGCATCGCATCAGAAGAAGGGTATGTGTAGTACCATTCAAGGGTGAAATTCCATGGCGTGTCTGGGAATATTGGGAACCGCAGAAGTCACACTGGGAATAGAAGTCAAGTAAGATGGTTGGCAGCTAGATTGTGAGCCTGGTCCAGGTGTCTGAACTTCATGCCTATCCTTTATAAAGAAGATATCAGGTGACATAACAGTGTGGTTGCTTATATACCTATGGAGTTGGCAGGACTCTAGGTCCCTGGAAACGGAAACAGAGCACAGAACACCTTCCCAATATTCTCCGGCAAGATTTAGTCACTTTGATCTCCAAGAAACCTAGAGAGCTTCTTGTGCTAGTTGCATCTTCTGATGAAATCCTAGGCTATCCCAACAGTCTCATCCCACTTCTGTTTTCAAGAGAAAGGGCAGTGTTATTATGCACATTTGAGAACCTGTCCGGGTCTTTGCTGGGTAGTTTGGCAAGCCAATGGGGAGAGATAAATAAAAGATTGCTGTCTCAGGGCAAGGAAGAGATTATGGATAATATGAAACTTTTATAAAGCAGATTTGGACAGAAAGATTGTATCAGAAAATAATTTTAACTCTTTCCCACGCAACGCGTGGAGATAATTTCAAAAGTAGGGAAGTGAGAATACTTTTGGAAATTAGGAATGTGAACATTTCCCCTTGAAAATTTGAAGAAAGACCCAATGTATTAAAATATTCTCCTCCATCACTGATTACAAACTTCTTAAATAGATGAACTGTGTCTTAATGATTTTTGCAGCAACCAAGAGCAATGGTCACTAATCAATATTTATTAGTTGAACCTAATTGAATTAGAGGAAAGTGTAGTGGCAAATTCAATTAAATAAAGCAGACCACAGATTGTTGTGCCTGGTATTACGGAGATATCAAAAACACATAACACATATTCTCAAGGAAATTCAGTTCCTATGCTGAAATCGTATTTCTCTGTTCTTAGGTGTTTGTGATATTACAACATACTCTTAGGGCTTGCCAAAAGAGAAGAACTCAGGCTGAAATGCATCTCGTAGCTTTGATACTCATTGTAAAGTTTTCAAATAATTCATGGTAAAGAATGGGGGTGGGGGTTGGGCAGGGGGATGGAGGCCAAGCAGGGAGAGGAAAAGTAGGACCTGTATAAGGAAAAAATTCAGCACTATTTACAAATTTCCTATTTAGGATACGAGAAATAGGTTGGCCCAGACCCATAAAAACCAATTGGGGTTTTACCTTCCTTAATCTTTCCAGGTTGACCTCTTGGGAGTAAAAGAATATTCAAATAATGTTAAGGAAAGAGCACTTTGAGCTCTTGTCTAAATGCATTTACATAGTGGGAGACACGGATGTGCTAAAAAGGATCATCTAACCACATGTCTGTTTGCTTATTTATTTTGCGGTTTCAGGCATACAGCAGAGTTAATCACAGCCCTCAATTCGCATCGTAGTGTCTACATTGGTCCCTGTAAGGCCTCTCTTTTGTTTTATTTATTTATTTGTTCTCTTTTAAACCTGTTCCCCACCAAGGTGATGATTTTAATGTGTTTGATGTGCTTCGTTTTACTTATGCGTGTTCTTGCAAATGTGCATTGTTGTTGATGTACACGTGTATTTAATTTATATAAATGGTGTCTTAGGTTGGGCTCTCTGGAAGCGGAGCCTGAGACAGGAATTCCTGTTCAAGTGATTTACTGGGGGAGCATTCTCAGAAGAAGGGGAGTGAGAGAGGTGGGATGAGTGGGGGAAGTGGAATGGGTCAGAGGACAGAGCTAAGCAAGGATGGGCCTCAGAGGCTACCTTCAGTCTGATTTCACAAGGAAGCTTGCGAGGACAAGTTGCACTACAGAGGCGGTCCACCTTGAAGCGAGGGAGGTAGCCTTTGGTATACACTACCAGTCTGTCACTGGTCACTGGCTCAGGCCCTCACACTCCTGGGTATGTTGGGAGAATACTAGTTTCCAGGACGGGGAGGCTCCCAGAAGGGGGCAGCTGTGAGCCATTAGCAGTCAACACGCAACCTCACAAGAGCTGGGAGAGGGGTGCACCAGCCAGAAAGGGAATTTAGGTAAGGCATCAGTAGTATCCACTAGAACTTTCCCTGGCATCACTCAGAAACACTTGCTTTTCATCTTAATTTTACTCCCCCCAGGCACAGCTTCTCTAGGATTTTGTTTAGTTATAATCTCTGAAAACTCACAAAAGGAGCATTAGTGGGACCACAGCCCTGATGCTGAAGAGGATCCCCAGGCTGTAACTGATCCTCCTCATTTTTCCCCTCCGCCACTCATTCTAGATGCCCTTCCCTCTGCTTAGCACTTCTACTGGGCTAGCTTTAAGTTTAATGATTTCCTCTTCTAGTGGAAGACTCGCCAAGTGGGAATCAGGACCCTAGTCCCATAGTGGCAAAAGTTTCAGGGACAAGAGGCACAAATTCCCAAGTGGGTCATTGGGAGTGATGATGAGCAATGCCACTCCTTCTTCTACCTCTTGGTTTCTGGACCCATGTATTTTACCAACTGAAGACACAGCACCCTGTAATGGCTTTGGTATATCACATCAAAGATGGTCCCTCATCCTCACAGGATGTCGTATCAAAGCTAGCACCTCAGCTGTGCCTTCAAGAGGGCTTTTCCTTGCTTGATCAGACTGGTAGCTTCTGAATTGTGTGGTATGTGATAGGATCATTGAATCACGCACTCATTTACTCATCACACCACTTCCTTTGCTTTAAAGTGGGTCTCTTGGTTTAAGATCTTGTTATGTGGGATTCCAAGGTGGAGCGGATACTTTATGATGCCTTACATAGTAGGGCTGGCTAAGGCACTGCAGGCAAGAAAGGCAATCCATATCCAAAACACATGTTGCTCTTAGTCAACATGAAATCAGGATGCAATGAGTTCAATATAATCAACTTGTCACCAAGTGGCTGGATGTTTCCAGTGAGGGATGGTACCCAGATAGGGAGCTCAGCATTGGTCTCTGTTGCTAGCAGGTCAATAGTGCCAGTAGCTAGATCACCTTTGGTGAGAGAGCCTGGGCTGTTGAGACTAGGCAGTGCCTCCAGCTCTGCCACCATGGCTACTCTGTTCATGAGATAATTGTGCAAACACTAGGATAGCCAAGGGCAGAGGCTGGCTGACATCTGTGGACTGAGTCCACTTGGTTTGTTTCGTGCCTCTTTTGCAGTGAATGCTCTTTGGTGGGCACTCATGGCAGTAAAAATATCACACTTTGTGGTCACTCTCATGGGTCCATTTATATACCTCTTCCCCAAGTACCTCTGATTTTCCAGTTTCATTTCCAGGCCTTTGACAAAGCAGCTAAGTCATCCCACATTCTCCATGAATCTGTGTAGAACTTTGCTTTGGGCTACTTCTCTCTCCACACACAGGGAAAGGTCAGATATGCTGCCCATGGGAAGGACTTCCCTCACCATTGTCTTTCAGCACCAGTCCACTTTGGTCTTCCACCCACTTACCAAGCCAATCCACTCATGAACCCAGCTTAGGCTTTTTCCTTCTTCATCTGCTGATCATAGATGTGAGCTGAAAAAGTAATGGCAGTGCAATGGTGGTAGGTGACATGAGGTATGGGACACTTGTTACTTTAGCTGACTTTCATTCTCTGAACTTAATCAATCCCAAAACCAGTCCGTTCAGTACAGTATAACAAAATACCATAGACTGAGCGTCTTATAAACAACAGAAATTTATTTCTTCAGTCTGGAGGCTGGGAAGTCCAGGGTCATGGCGCCAGCAGATTCAGTGTTTGTTAAGGGTCTGCTTTCTGGATCATAGACAGAGCCTTCTCACTGTGTCCTCACATGATGGAAGGGGCAAGGGATGTCTGTGGGATCTCTTTTATAAGAATACTAATCCCATTCATGAAGCCTCTACCCTCATGACCTAAGAAATTCCCAAAGGCCTTATTTCCTAATACCAACATCTTTAGGAGTTAGGATTTCAACATATGAATTTTGGGGGACACATTCAGATCTTAGCACCAGAAGTGCCACTTCCACTTAATAATGGGTTGCTACTGCTTTCCCAACTTTATGCCTTTCTTGGTATTACAGAAACTAGCTCACAATAGGCAGTTCTGGTTGTATGGTCACTTGCTATCCCATAGTCATATACTTGGTTTCTATCAAGGCCCAGAAGCAGGCCAGGACCAGTGATATATTTTTGAATGATATATTTTTCTGTGCTATGGATGACCTGGCCTTGCTCGAGAACCCCAGAGGTCTTCACTGCTGCTCTCCTAGCATTATGAAGACTTCAATGTTCAATGAAAACCACAATGTTTTCTTTGCCACTGCCTGGATCTGTTACAAAGTTCTATTCTACTCTGGGCCCCATTCAAAGGAACCAGCCTTCTGCATGACCCAACAAAAGAGTCATTGTAGTATTCACAAGTCCGGAATATGTTGCTTCCAAAACCCAAAGAGGCCCACCAAATGTTGTGCTTTTTTCTTTAGTGTTAGGAGATATTTTTTACTTTAACGATATTCCAGCATGCTTCAGACCACTAAATGCCTAAAAACCTCAGTTATGTTGAAGGTTCTTGATCATTATAGGATTTTTCTTTCATCCTCTAAAGCTTATGTGTCTTACCAAGGCATCCACAGTGCTTGACATGTCTTTCCTATCAGGTCTAATGAACATGATTCATCAATATAGTGGACCAAAGTGATATTCTGTACGATGATTGGATCATACAGGTTTCTTTGGACTATATTACGATAGAGAGCAGAAGAATTAACATAGCTCTAGGGCACAGCCATGAATGTGCATTGCAGTCCATTCCAAATGAATGCAAACTGCTTCTGAGCCTCCTTTCAATAGGTATGGAAAAAACCATTTTCCATATTAACTGCTGCATATCGTGTACCCGAGACTGTATTAATCTCTTCCAATAAAGATATCACATTCAGCACAGCAGTTGCAACTGGAGCTATGACTTGGTTGAGTTTGTGGCAGTCCACCGTCCCCCACCATGATATATCTAGTTTCTGCAAAGGCCAGACTGATGAGTTAAGTAGGGATATTATGGAGACTGCAACCACTACATCTTTTACGTCCTTGAATGTGGCACTAATCTTTGCCATTCTCCTGGGCTGCAACATTCTTTTTGATTTACTATCTTGGTGGAGCAGAAGGGTGTCTTGGGGCTTCTACTTGGTGTTCCTTACTATAATAGCTCTTGATTCTGTAGGTCAAAGAATCAATGTGAGGGCTCTACCAATGCTTAGTATATCCATTCCACTTATTTATTCGAGAAGTGGTAAAATGACTACAAGATGGATCCTTGGACTCTCTGTGAGACAGACGTGGGCCAGGACTCTAGTTATTACCTGACATCTATATGTTCCTACTTTAAAAGAGGGGTCCTAATGGTGCTTTAGACGCCTGAGCCAGCCTTAACTTGGGCCCTGCATCCAACAAGTATTTCCTTTGCTCAGTGTATGGATACCTGAGTAAGCAACTGTAGGTCCCTTTGAGGGAGAACTTGGGGAATGACTGCTACACACATTTGCATGGTGTTGCAGGTCCCTTCCTATGGGATATTGCCTCTTCTTTGGTTGATAGGTTCTGTGTTTGAGAATTAGTCATCTAATTCATACTGATGCTCTTAAGGTTATTTTTCGTTGAAAAAATAATTGGAAACTCTTAAAACTCAACAATAAGAAAACAAGCAATCTGATTAGAAAATGCGTCAGAGACCTTAATAAACACCTCACCAAAGAAGATACACAGATGGCAAATAAGCATATGAAAAGATGCTCCACATCATATCTCATCAGGGAATTGCAGACTAAAACAACATTGAGATACCACTACACACCTATGAGAACAGCCAAAATCCAGACACTGACAACACAAAATGATGGTGAGGGTGTGAAGCAACAGGAACTCTCATTCGCTGCTGGTGGGCATGCAAAGTTTCACAGCCACTGTGGAAGATGGTGTGCTGATTTTTTTACAAAACTAAAGATGCTTTGCCACAAGATCAGTAATGATGCTTGTTGGTATTTACCAAAAGGAGTTGAAAATTTATATTCACACAAAAACCTGCACATGGATGTTTATAGCAGCTTTGTTCATAATTGCCCAAAGTTGGAAGCAACCAAGATGTAAGTATATGGATAAGTAAACTGTGGTACACCCGGCCAATGGAATATTATCACTACTAAGAAGAAATAAGTTATCAAACCATGAAAAGACATGAAGGAAACTTAAATGCATATTTGTAAGTGAAAGAAGCCAATCTGAAAAGGTTACATACTGTATGATTCCAAGTGTATGATATTCTGGAAAAAGCAAAACTAAGGAGGCAATAAAAAGATCGCCAGTGTTTGGTGAAGGGGGTGGATGGGAGATCAACAGGCAGAGCAGAGGATTTCTAGGACAGTGAAAATACTCTGTATGATACCATAATGATGGATACATGTCATTATACATTTTTCGAAACCCAGAGAATATACAACACCAAGAGTAAACCCTAGTGTACACTATGGACTTTGGGTGATTATGATATGTTAAGGTAGGTTCACCAACTGTAATAAATGTGCCACTCTGGTGGGGGATGTTGATAATGGGGGAAGCTGTGAATGTGTAGGGGCAGAGGATATATGGGAATCTCTGCACCTTCCTCTCAATTTTGCTGTGAACCTTAAACTGCTCTAAAAAGATAAAGTCTTAATAAAAAAACCTGGACAGTAACCAGCATGTGTTGACAAATACAAAAATTGGAAATATGGATTCTTCCAGAGGAAAAGTCCATTTCTGAGATGGTATGTGGACAGTAATTCCTACCTTCAAGGAGTTCACAATCCAATTATGGCACCACTATCTATACATATGGAAAAGGTACTGAAGTCTGTTAAGTAGATTGCCTATTACAGTTCATCATAAAAGAATTTTACGAATTTTTTGAGCTCATCCAACATTTTTGTGGTCAGAGAAACGAGATTTTCGAAATCTGCTTTTGCAAGATTAATGCTGATCCCAGCACTATGTTCCACCTAAAAAACTAGAACCCTCTGTAGACTCAACTCCTCTGACAGAATGTAAATTATTTTCTCCTTCAATTTAGGAAGCTTTAATTAGAGGAGCCACATATAATCACTTGGTAGGAATTGAAATACACACAAAATGCATGTAACTCCTGAAATTGAGTGGATTAAAAATGAGGAAATAAGAAATGAACCTCTTCCATTAACAAGTAAATATTATACAATTGGCACGGAAAACCCCATGGAAATACAAACTAAATTTTCTCCATAGTAGGGGTATGTTTCCCCAATATTAGTCATATCTCTTTTGGTTCCCAGGAGATGCTGTTTCGAGGGAAATATCTAGAGGAATCTATAGGAGGTAATTTTCATTTGGCTCAAATGAGGCACCAGGGATTTCTTAAATCTAAGCTTAAATAGATTAAATTTGCTTTTATTTACAGTCTCTTCAAATAACTTTCTTTAAAGTCATCATTCTCTTAACTAAAGATTCTTCACTTACCCCAAATTCTCCCTTAATTACAAAAAGCCAAGTAAAATGCTTCCAAAAAAAAAAAAAGTTTTGTTACTTTTGATGATCATTTTTAAAAAAGGAAACCTGAGTTTTTTCAGCGTGCTCCTTTTTCTTTTTACGGCTTTCACGATTGATCAGATGCCTCAGAGTCATATGCATGTACATGTAGTAAATACAAATGTTATACGTTATCCTATATATATATATATGGTAGATTTCCTTCTGTAACAAGGAGCATTAGAAAGAGTTTTCCATGTTTCCTTCCTCAAAATTATATGTACTTAAAAATATCATGGTTTAACTCAATAAACTTATAGCTAAAGAACTAATAGTGAAAAAGATATAATTCTAGAAACAATGTCTTTAAATGCAGTCAAGAAAAGGAACTTAAAACATGGTCTAGCGATACAGAAGTAGCTGTGATCTCCTGCACATGATACTCTGTCACACTTGGCAAGCGTGGTTCATGTTTCACTGACAGAGTTCCTTTTCTATACTTCCTGTTTGGCCCACTACTTGCTGGGTAGCCTCACGTTCTTTAAACCCAATTCAATTGCCTTCTTGTCCGGGAAAGACCCCTCACACTCACACTGGGCCTACTTCCCCCTCTTTGTGTTCCTGGCATGTTGACATGTGGCTTTTTCTGTCAGACCATGAGCTCCAGACTCTCAGGAACTATATGACTAGTGAGGTGCCCTTCACAGGGTTCTGCCAAAGGAAGCGTAATTTTTGAATTTGTTGCACATTGTTTAATGAAATGTATTGTTTTAAGCAGCTCCTAAGGATTTTTTCAAAGTTGAGTAATGTTGCTCGTCACTTGGTAGAAGTCATTAGGAATGCAAATATGATTTAAAAATACACTGGGCACCAACCATAAAGGATATAGAAGCTAAAGAAAACACCTTTAGCTTCCCCATGTTTTGTTTTTCCCTTTGAGAATTATCGTCTGTGAAATTTAGTTAGCCAAGAATTCTGTTTGTTTTTCCCTAAGCTGTGTTTATGAAATGCTGTGTTTAACACAGATATTTTTCTGAGTTAGATAAATTTCATACAAGTTCGTCCATTTAAGCGCAAAGCATTTGACCCTCATTTCATTTCCGCCTTCTTCTAATCAATTTAAATGGACCACCAGCCTCACTCTCACATATTTCAATATTCATTCCATTCCTTCAATTGCCCCTCCCCCTCAAATAACCCTCAGAGGAAGAACAATTATTTGAGAAAATGAAATCAAGTAAATAAGCTCTATTAAGAGAGAAACCAAGCAGCCAGCCATATTAAAGATGTGCAGGGTTTGTGTGTCTGGGTGAAACAACAATAAATATTTATTGTGATGCTTTTCTTTTATGAGCATTTCAGGGCCCATCTGTGGTATTAATGGCTTATAAAGCAAACCTATGCATTAAGAGAAACTGTTTTCATTTAGATAAATGAAAGCAGAGGCAAAGGAAAATGATGCAAGGTTCACCTTGTAAAAGTCACAAATTAGATACAAAGCAGTGCCACAGGCAAATCTGAATTCAATAGAATGAAGCTGGCAGCCATGAGCATCAGGTAATAGGCTTATCAAATGAGGTTTTGTATTTTTTTTAATAATGTACATTTTATGGGGACCAGTGTAAAACTAGTCGCTAGAATAAAATATAATTTAAAAAGAAATATTCAATGAGAGATTCTCTTTCTAAATTGAAAAACAACCTATCTCAAATTTGCACCAAATGAAGGATTCAGAAAAGTTTGTAAATAGGCTCCCTGGCCTGGTAATGCCTCGACTCGTCATCCTCCAGCTCTGCCTCAAGAAAGGATTAAAAGGATGGAAAACCTGGGTCAACACTTAGCATGCAAAACCACATGGATCTGGCTCAAAAAAATAGTTGTAGTTTTAGTCATTGACGTCATTCTGTAGGTGAATTACCCATCATTTATGGAGGATTCGTTATGTTCCAGGCTCTACTCTGGGTGCTTTTTATGTGTTATCTCATTTAATCCTCACAAAAATTCCAGCAAAAAATGGGATTACGTCTTTTAAATTAACATCAATGTATATTAAGTACAAATATCACACACAGTAAAGGTCTTGTGCTGAACCATTGGTCTCAACCTAAGGAGTCAGGCCTTGACCCTATATCAGGATCTGTGTTCCCTTCGAACTTCTGCCAAATTTAGAAATCTGTGGAAGTGCATGTGTTTTTCTCTTGTTTTCTCACTTGCAAGCTTGTGTTGCTGTTATCATTCAGTGAGTAACCAGGCTCACACACCAAAATTCCTTCCCTTCATTGCCATGCCCATCTTCCAGTGGTGAACAGATTCTGTTTCTGATCCTCCATGGATCAGTTTAACTTAAAATAAACAAAATACTAATTAGATAGGGACCCAGCATATAGTCATAAATCATCTCTTATGTAGCACCACTCTTCTAAGAGATTTGAAGTGTAGAAACATGGCAAATGTCTATGTTGTAAGGTTGACATATTTATAAACAGAGAATTTTAAAATATTGTGACATGTGCTAAAGTGGAATTCTGGACAAACTCAGGAAGTCCATGGCCGGAATGGGGCCCACTGTCATAACAGTGCTTCACAGAAGCTTAGGAACTGGGATTTTAAGGATTAATACAAGCTGATCAAGGCCAAAGGGTCAGAAAGGAGAGAGACTAGATAGAATTAGGAGACTGGAGAAAATTAGGTATCAAAAGCAGAGAGATCAGCGTGCAGAAACACGTGGAAGTGCTGCACAGCTGACCTGGGAAATTGCACGTCGGTTGTTACTGCTGAAGCACAAAGTGCAGTAGGTAGGGGAGTGTATGCACTAGAATAATTTTTGCTGCTGTAAAAAGTAAATCTTCAAATTTCAGTGGCTGAACAGAACACAGGTTTCTCTCTTATGCACATATGAGGCCACAGGGCATTCATGTCTGGAAGTGCCTTCTTCTATGCCCATGCAGTGATTCAAGGATCCAGGCTCGTTCCCTCCGGTGGTTCAGCCACACCCTAAGACGCTGTCTTTCTTGTATCCTGCTGGCAAAAGAGGAAAGATGGGGTGAGGAGAAGGCACATTTACTTCTTCAAATATCTTAGTTCAGAAGTGACAGATCTCACTCTGTTGACAGCCCATTGGCAAGACTCAGTCACATTGGCCCTACCTAGTTCTGGGGAGAGCTAGGAAATATAGTCTCTGGCTGGGCAGCCACTTCTAAAGAGAAGGGAGGAGCAGTGAGTGCGGTGGACAGCTTCCTGTTGTGGCCGTGAGGAACATTTGTCTCTTTGGCCATGTTAACTTCCCACTGGTCAGTTTAATTAAAGGCTGAAATCAGAGCTGAAGAAGTATAGTAGCTGGTAGAGGGAGCTGGATGGTAGAAGGCTAGATGTCCTCTCCACCCTTCTGAAGCTGCTAACTTTTCCAGGGCAGTGTGGATCCAGTGAAGGTCATACCTGTGCATCTTCTGAATGGATCTTCTCTTCGTTGGATCCACACTTGCTCTGGAAAAATTAAGGGCTTCAGGAAGGGCGGAAAGGGCAACTATCTTGTTCCTCCAGCAACGTTCAAACCTTGCTAAACTGAGTGCTCATTTAATTGAGACGTCAAAGAATTACTGTTCATTTTACTAGCTCACTGATGGAGGCCTCGGACTGTTTTGGATAGGAGCAGAGTTGATGGTGAAATCACCTGCCCCACAATGATTTCAAGAATTCTAGACCGTAAATCAAAGGTTTAAGTTTTCAGCTTATGTAAAAAGCTTGCATATATTCATGCATTGATTCGCTCATTTATTCAACACCAATTATTGAACACTTACTGTAGACCAGGCATGGCGCTTGGAGAGGAGCCAAGCTGTAAGTCTGTCTCTGGGTGGACAGGATTTAGAAGAATAGTTCTCACCTTTCCTATACAAACACGCATAAGGGATACCACACATTCACAGTCAATGACAGTGGCTCATTGTGGCACTGATTTTCAGCCTGTAGCACGTGCAGTTCTCTCCCATTCCCACCCGCCAGGGGAAGCAATGCCACATCTCCTGTGATGGATGCCTGTATCTGAGCTTGACAAAGTACTGTAGGTGATTCTGATATGACACTCTTTGGCGGGACCTTGTCTCTATCCTGTGTCCCACTGATAATTAGTGATTCTGAGATTCAGCTACCCCTACATGAGCAAGCCAGAGATCTCCGTAGTTAGAATTCAGGGATGCAGGGGCTCTGGAAAGGAGAGAGGCACTCAGAAATACAGTGTTGTAATAGAAACAGCTATATCGCAACAAAGAATTGTTTTAAAAATGTTATATATTGACCTTAGCTAAACCACCCAACTGTGCAAGAGCTACATAGTTACTAAAGACAGCTTTTTGACAGATATTATCTGTGTGCACCTGAAATCAAAAGAAAAAAATGTATACTAATATGCAAAGTTCAGATGAAAAAATACAAGGAGAAAGTTTCAGAACTTGATGTTCTTTTGCAGTTTGACGATGCTAATGCGCTTGAGCTACTGTTGAATGAAAAGGCCCAATTCCAGTGGGTGTTGAAAATGTTCAAGGAAATAGTCCCTGGTGAGTCCCAGGTCCTTTGAAAAGCGTGTGTTATGCAGTCCCTAAGAACTGTGGGCACGCAATCAAGTATCTGGTCCTTTTATACCTTGCTACATATGACTCTTTCACATTATTTAGAGGAATTAATAACCACTACAGTTTCCAGCTTCATAAGAGGCAGAGGCTCTGTCTGGGATGTTTGTAGAAGGAAACAATTTGCTGCTATTGTAGACGGATATCGATTGTCAACTCGGGTTCCACAGGCCTGGAATCGTTTTTACCTTCTGTCACTTTGAGGTCAGTTTCTTATTATGAATGAGAAGCTGCCTTTGCCCTTCAAGAAAATGAAATAAAACTAGGATAACCTTCCTGCTTCCACTGCCTGCCTTCCCAGCCTAGTATTTCAGCATCCGAAGAGTTTATTTTTGGATGTCATTAAATATAGCTAGTGATCCTTAAATGAAATGGATTAAATATAGCTGGTGATCCTTAAATGAGATGGATTAAATAT